>NW_022280061.1:3572472-3629309 GCF_004355925.1 Anarrhichthys ocellatus | reverse complement strand
GGGAGAGAGAGAGAGAGAGAGAGCGGGTCAACTCCGGTGGCGGCAGCGTGGAAGCGTCTGCCGAGCGTTGCTGATGTGATGGCACGATGATGATGGTGTTGATGATTCACCGCTGGTAGGAATCAGAGAGAGGAACGTATTATTATCACGCAGCTCAATTACAGCGCAATTTCTCCCCGGCAGCGACAGCCTCGGCAGGGCTCCTCGTTGAAGCTGATTTGGGAGGCCTGCGGCGCCTGGAGGACCAGTGAGCGACTCAGCAGTGCGGTGAGACATCCCCAACTGGAGATGGGAGAAGAGGAAACGAGAGGACGACCGGGGAGATGAGGAGTGGGAGCATGCAGGGAAGAAGAGGGGGAGGAAGTCGTCAAAGAGAAGGATGCGAATGTGTCAGCGTTAAGACCTTGTGAGCTCCGCCCTTGAGGCGCTCAGCAGAGTGGAGACCAGCAGGAAGGACAGACAGGATGTAAATGCACTGCTGGTGGAGAAAACACCTGTTCAGTAATGAGCACGAGCTCTCCGGCTGGTCCTGGTGCTTTAACATGAATACTGAAGAGCAGCTATTCATGTGCTTCCGTGTTTTATCATTTTATTTACTCTCAAAGTGTGTGTGTATGTGTGTGTTGTGCATGAACCAAGGGGGGCGGAGGTGTACGTGCAATGCGTGTGTGTGTGTGTGTGTGTGTGTGAGTGTGAGAGAGAGAGAGGGAGATTGTGTGGGTGAGTGTTTTTTGTGATGCAGAAAGGAGTATTTTCTGATTTCATGCATTCTGTAGGTGTGCGCCTTTAGCACCGAGGGGACCTTGAAGAGTGCGTGGGTGTGTGTATCCACTTGTATGCATTTGTGTGGATGTTTGCAGGTGTGTACATCCAACTAGTGCGTCCTGGCTGTCTCCGGTGTGCCTGTACCCGACACATACCTCCCAACAGTGGCTGCCCTGAGGCAAAGGCAGCCGCTCCACTGACCTCTCAACGGGGGTGATTATTCAACATGACCTCGACCATAAACCCAAACCTCGTTTCTCTCACACACAATGTACCGCGAGCTGTGTCGTGAGCATGTAACGGGTGAAATATGAGGTAATTATGTAGCTACGACCTTCTAGGTCAAACACCACCCGACTACAACGATTAAGTTATTCCTACAGGAGAGCAACTTCTAACGTTACCTACGTTTCCTTTTAGGTCGAAGGCTGCACAAATCAGTATTCTTACACCAACAATGGATCCAATGACTGAGTGAACTCTGCAGAACTCCTTCGCTCTACCGACTGTTACAGCTTCATTTAGCTCCTGCTACTTTACTTCTTTGGTTCAGTCCCTCGCAGAGATTCATTTGATTCATTATGAGAGTGAATGATAATGTTGCTCCATAACTGCTGTGTGTGTGAATAAGCTGTTTAGTAACAACTTCTTCACCATATCTTATAATGATGTCAGTTTTGTCTTTACAGTATGTTGCATTCCTCAAAGCGTACAAAAGAAACTACATCTGCAGGTTTTATGTTGTTCTGAACTTTTTTCCTTATTTTTTGAGACGGTGTATTTAATCCTTTAATCTGCTGACTCCACATTGTGAGTGAAACACTTTTAATCCAAAAAGACCATTTTTACAGCTTCCTTTTGAAATTCCGGTTCCAGGGTTGGATAAATCAAAACGCTTTACGACAAAATTCATGAAACAAAAGAAGTTCTCCAATGTTAAATGTTGTCCAAACAGCAGTAATAAATCAATTAGATTAAAGCTGATTAGATCAGATTAGATCAGACATTTGATGCCACAGTTCTTGACAGTTTGATACTCTTGTGCTCCTGGCATTCAGGTTCAATACCCTACCATTATATAAAATGGAAAATTGTCAAAGCCTCTCACATCATTGTATCCACATTTGTCTGCATTCATGATGATGATTATATCATCGGCCTGTTTTGCCCAAGTTCCCCCTCATTTTTAATCATCAGCCGCTGTGAGATGTTATCCAGATGTGGATAATACAAAGACATGTCTCGCAGAAGCAAGTGTCTTTGAGCGTGATCAATGAAACCAGTGGAAACACAACCTGCGAGTGGCAGTGGATAACTGGGATTACTGGGCAGATTCCTAAATCAGAGCTCCTGTTTGGAGATGCTTGATAGAAGCAGCTTGATCAGTGTCTTGGCATCAGCTTACCTCTAAACCCTAAACTTCACCAACCATGGGGAAAATTACAGACCTGATCTCTGCATGCTTGGAGGCCATTTGGACTAAGGTTAGTTTCCAAGAAACGGTCTCCAACCACACAGTTGCTGCCAGTCTCTGCTACACTAACAAGCCTTCAAACCAAACTGGGTTCCCCCGAGGATTACGCTGGGATTTGAGTCGACGTCGGATTTGTAGAAGGGATGAGACGTTTTTCTTTCCCCCCCCCCCCCCCCCAACATTTCTTCCTCTGGCGTTCTTCTGTGTCTCTGTCTCTCTCTATCTCCCTTTCTTTCTTTCTCCTCTCACTTTCTCTCTTAATCACAGATAGAAACAAGTCTTCTGGGATGTTGGCATTCGGCTCCACTAGTGAGAAGAAGAAAAAAAGGAGGAGGAGGAGGAAGAAAAGCGCCGCTGTCAGTTCCTCTCCTCCTGCTCCACGGGACTGGAAGGACAAAAGCTTTCCCTGACAGGCCGGATCGCCCCTATCTCTGCCCAGCCGACGTGTCATCGCCCTGTGTCCTCTCCATCCTGCCACGTATACTCTGTTCTGTCTCTGTCACAAACTCCCCCGTCTTATTAGAATAACACAATACATGAGGATTAGTGTATGGTGTGTTGAGGAGGAGATAGCGAGGCAGGGGCTCATGCTCAGTGTCATTAGTCTGTGTGGGTGTGATTACATGTTCATGTGCATTTGGGTGTTACATGTGGATCAGCGTGTTGCATGTCAATGTTTTGCGGCACTGCGGCGGTTTCAGAGAAGTGGGCAATCTGCCGTATGCTTCCCCGGCGAGTCGGCTGTCAAGTGTTTTCCACTGAGATGTGACCATTACGGTTGAGAGACAAACACGCTCCCTACTGTCTTAATGATCCCCTGAAGAAGTCTATTTACGTTGAATGCTGCAGGGCTAGAGTGGAGATGCTATACAGCACACACTGTACATATACCCGCCACTCCAACCTGATGGGAATGTACTAGTGCAGCTTCTCATCATGTCCCAGCTTGGCAGATTACACCTAAAGGAGAAAATTCACTTGTGTTCCATTATAGAAAGAAACATATCCTCCCTAAAGTACAAGTCTCCTCAGAAGTTTGGGATCGAAACACAATCTATAAAGCGCTATATTAGTAACAGCTGCTGGTTATCAATAATGACTAGTGTGTTTTAGCTGCAGTCATTTTCATGTTTCGTGCTCATGACGAATCAGTGAATTGAAAACAATCCCAAAACTGTCATTATACGATTATTATACGAATTGCTCTGATAGGTCCACAGAAATACATGACACCATCTTTTTCCAACTAAGGCCCTCCCACTTAAAACCTGAAGACATGTAACTCTTGTCTGGGAAATAACCACGACGCTTCTAACGTTTTGAGGTTACGTTGTGTTTATGTGGGCAACTGTTGGTCATAATAAGAAGCTGATTGAGAAAATACGTTTTCAGGGGCTTTAAATTCTTTCTTTCTTTGGGTCAGGTTGGGCTCTGAGAGGCATGCTGTGTGCATGGGCTGAAAAATAATAAGCCGATCATACTTAGTCTTAGTTTTTACAAGATATTTCATTTTCTTCTTTTAAGTATTGGAAATTTTACCCGAGAATCCAACATGACATCTGAAAGCCCAGAGGACTGAACATTAAAAACGGAGACTGAATCTTTAAATCTGTATTAAAATAATAAAGATCAAAATGTAAATCTACAATAAATCACATGAATCAGATTAAAATTTTCTGCCATGAATTTACAAAAGTGTGCTTTGAGAAAACTTTTTCAAAATGTTTCTTTTTGATATGCAGTTCAATGTGATAACGACACATTCACAGTTCTGTACAGTGCTACAGCAGTGTGCACTGATCTCCATTCATAAAGTACAGTAGATCTATTTTAAAGGGACAACCCTGCAACGACTAAACAGCAGAGGAGTTAGGCCATCGGCCTAATAACCCCTCCATATGGTGACGGTCTAGTCTGTGTGTGTGTGTGCAGCCTTTTAGCGCGACTTAATATCAACATGGATACCCGACTCCAGATAAAACTAATTCAGCTCCCCACCAGCCTCGTCTTCCTATCTGTCTCTCTATGTCTCTCTCTCTTGCTGTCTCTCTCTCTCAGGGCTGCTAAGCCTCTTACCTATGGGATTATTGGCAACGCTAGGTATTATATAGCTTCATTCATCTGGATGATGCGTTATTAATGTGTTGGGGAATGAAACCATCTGTAATGGCGGAATGATGGGAGGATGAGGGGAAGATTGTGTGTGTGTGGGGGGGGGGCAGAGGCAGGAGAGACAGCTGGGCTGGAGTTGTGGTGATGATGTTCTGTGTGCGTGTGTGGGGGGAGGGGGGGAGTTGACACGGAGCAATGCAACTCTAATTGGTGGTAATGGTGAGGTTTGTTTGAATAGACTTGACAGGAGAGAGATGAACGGTAATTGTGATCTTTGATTTTGCAGTTTTACAGATGAGGCACACAAAGGCATCAAGCTGAGCACAAAGAACACACAGACATGCAGCCGCACACACAGTCGGACTGAGCAGAACGGAGGGTAACCGGTGTGTCTGTTAAGCCCCTCTCAGACATGCATATTACTATGTGCCGTCAAAAAAGACCCCGAGATGATTGTCTCCCTTCCTTGCCCTTTTCAGACACGGCATCTGTTGCAACATGTATGTTCATGTATCTGTTAATAATGGGATTTGGGCTTTCAAACATGCAGACAAATGAACCGATATGAGATGATTTTGGAAGAACATGTGAGGTGACGCTCTCCACCACCATCATCAAAACAACAAATGAGGGAATAACTTTAGGAATGTTGAAAACTCATTGGTGTTTTCAATGCTCATCAGTAGGTTTCTGTTACAGAGCAGCTCCATGGTGACCCTCCATGAACCCGCTTCAAACAAGAGTTTGTGTGACACTAATTCATCTTTAAGTCAATAAGATGTCATAAAATAGTCAGAATTTACCCAACGAGATATCTTGAAATTGCTTGTTATGCCGGACCAACAGCGTAGAACCCAATAAATTAAATTTACAATAATATAAAGCAGAGAAAAGTCCTCAGATTTGAGAAGCTGGAACCAACTGTTGCTGATTCATTTCCTGTTGATCAAATATAGCGGCGAACCGCTGGATGACGAGCAATGAGTGACACGAAGAGAGAGAAGCGTGTACACACTCTAATCCCATGATGTAATAAAAACATTTCGATTTTGAACGGTTCACATCCCAATTCAGTCCTGTGTGTTGGAACTCTAAATGATGTCAGTGAAATGACGTCATTTGACAAAGAAAACATCGCTCGCCTCTGTAGCCACGAGTATCAAAGTGAAGTGAAAGTTGACTCGGACCTCTTGGTTTAGAGCTCGTCTTCTCATTCTTCAATCGAACATGAAAGATTCTTTTACTGAACAACACCAGCCCCATTCTTCATGGCTGCGTTACTTCACGAGCTATTTCTATGAAGAATACTGAACATAGTGTGCTGATGGGAAAGCCTCAACACGTTATTTGCTGTTAACTTGATGATGTAGTTATCCATTCGCCCTATTAAATAATATAATGCGATGATGGAAGTTGCTCTATACTCTCATCTCATGAGCAAGAGTCAACATACGGTGCAGGACTGTGTGAGTCATGCCAGCGTGTATTCGTAGTGTTTTCTAACATCCTGACACTTGTTGAATAGTTAAACGGCTATTCCGCTTTAAACACTGTCAGCAGCAGAGAGACGGAGGAGGACAGAGAGAGAGAGAGAGAGAGAGAGAGAGAGAGAGAGAGAGAGAGAGAGAGAGAGAGAGAGAGGCTGCTGCCTGTGCTGTAAATGGATTACATGGACACCACACTGAAGAGGCCTGCAGTACTTTCAGCACCTGTGCTTCACAGGGACGTGTCTGTGTTGTGCTGGTTGAGCTGCTATGGATACCCGAACGTTCAGTCTACAAACTGCACATATAGTCTGAAGTTTTAGGATTCCATACTGACACTGACATTCTGCATATGAGTATAGGATCAGCTCAGTGAAATGACATGAGGGTGTACCGCATCATGAATATGATAAGATAGTTTTCTGTTGCAGGTTTTTGAAGAAGGACGGTGTCATGTATAAAAATTACACTTCATCATCAAAGAGTCTCGGGGTTCTCGATGCGTTTCTTTCAAGTCTGAGGGGCATACTTCCTCCCTCAGATCTGAATATGTTCACACCTCTCTCAGAGACTAACGGCACTTTAAAAAGAAGCGACAGATGGACGGACTGATGGGCAGGCCGTACTTCACTTTCCCCTCATTACAGGTTTTACAGAGTAATGCTTTATTGATGTAATGATCAGGACATTAGAAATTTGAAATCACAAAGTGTCTCTGGACTGTAATTATGTTCAAAGGTCTGTTTAAAGCAGGATGGCTCACAGTCCAAGACGATGTGCTTTCGAGGAGTGCCAATTTACTCTGCCACACTACAACAACCAGCACAGACAGTGACTGGCACAGACAGTGACTGGCACAGAGCACGGCACTGGTTTTGTTGGAACGAACTGCACTGCCAAGAATGCAATGGGACAATCTGACACATGCGGCGAGGAAGCTGAGGAAGGAGGTTTTGTTGCACAGTGAATGAAGAGACTCTGAGGGGATGAAAAATGAGAAGGATGGCCTTAAAATAATGTTACGCCGCTCAATAGCGTACTTCTGTGTTACACCTCTGTAGCCTAGATATTAGGGCTGTCACTGTCAAACACAAATCCAGTTTGGGAGTGCCTTGGTAGCCGAATGGTTACAGCACATGACATGTAGCCACGATGCCGGGGGTTTGATTCCGGCCTTGAGACCTTTGTTGCAAGTCATAACCCTCTCGATCCAGACTGCCTCTATGCTGTCATCTGTTGAATGAAGCCAAAATAATGCCAAAGTTTGAATGAATGTAAACTAACACATACGTAGCTTGTAACTCTGCACTAATGTAGGATTGATGCTGTTGCTCTGCTGCTTCACTTGAGTATTGTTACTGTTACTGTAAGGAAGCTTACAGTTTGTTGTAACCCCAACATTTTTTTATCCCTTGTGTTGAATCCAAAATACTTCCTCACATTACTTCTCAGGAAGTTTGTTGTGGGGATGATCTGTTCAGCGCAGCTTGTTTACTCTCTTTTATGTTAGCAGAGCGAACAGCAATTGCTAAACTCTTCTGCAGGCAGCAGGACACATAATACAATAGATAAGAGTTGCACTGCACTTTATGAAAGCCCCTCGCTGGACTACAAGACAGACCTGTTGTGTTTACATGCACTCCACATCTTCAGCATGGAAGTTCATGTGGATACATTTTCGAGAAACTACAAATTGGAATTCGAACAGATCATTAGAAACCGAAAACGTGATTTATGCCCACGTTCAAACTGGGGGAAAGGAAATTGTGCCGCGTGTAATGCGAGTGTGTAGCTGTGTACGTGGGTGTGTTTGTGTGGAGCTGCTTCCCTGCATCTACGTACGTGCAACACAGTACATCCTTTTGGGTGTTTGTGTGAGTCAGCACCGTGATTGTGGACATTGTGCGATGAATCACATTGTGGTTGTGGTGGTTGGAGAAAAGACTGGTAGTAACAACGGATTTCATCAAAGCTCAGCAATGACAAACATATGTACAGTGCATTGTTACTTGCACTGTACGTGATTAAAAACATTAAACAATAATCCCGGCGTGACTGAAGCGTTTTGCAAAGTTTTTCATTTTGGATTCCATTCATGTTAATTCTGTCGGTCGTCATCTAAGAGCTCATGAATTATAATTATATTCTGAATAACTGCTTCAGAGACTTTGATTGCGGTTAGTATAAGTTGCCACCAGCCCACCACTATATAAGAATAAATGGTATCTAAAGTTACATGAGAACATTAATATCAGGCTATTTACGGTCATGTTTGGGAAACCCCACAAAGCTGATTTCTTCCACTTTTAGCTTCTCTGGATTCAGTGTTTCCCTCTCCGACAGCGGGCAACATCTGTCCGTCTCAAACTATTCAAGTCAAATATCTGCTGGCGCTCCTTTCTTTGCATCTGTGGCAAAGCCAAGTGAGCAAAATAGCTGAGGTGAACATCTGTATAATACAATATAATATGTACCATATTGTCTGACTCAGCATGTCATGTATGTATCACTGGAAACTTGTCGAAAGAAACTGTGGTAAATGTGCATTCTCAGATGGATTGTCATCTTTGCTGTAGGAAACCATGAGGGAAACTCAGTGCAATGGAAAAAGTGTACATCAGAGGTAATGTTACAATACCATGACTAACGGGAAAACTCTTTACAACATGTGTGAGCTGGACACCCACCGGGTACACGGGGATCATGACAGTATATGACTACCAGCAGCAGCTGGAAAGAAACCGCTGATGACCAGATGTGAAGCTTGGAGCCAGACGCTTTTCAAAATGTCTGACTCAGCCTCCTGCTGGAAGTAGGCTGCTTTAATTCTGCCATATTAACCGTTTTTCACCGGGACCGCCTTAATAAGCACCTATTAGTAATAATTGTGATGCTATATCTCCTGTAATGAACTGATGTCAGGCAAAACAAGACAGACTAATTAACAAGTGGGGACACTTCTGATGGGGAATCTGCAACTTAGACTTAAAGGGACAGTTCACCCCAAAATCAAAGGTACATTTTTTTCCTCTTACCTGTAGACTAAAAAATCCACCATAATCTATAAGAAGTTGCTCACAATGACCCCTGTGGATAATCCTGAGTAAACGGGGCTTCATTTCTGAAAAGAGACATGAGTTTGAGTTTTTCCAAATGTATTTTTTGGGCGCTTTAAGCACCACAGGCCGAGTGCCATATAGTCCATATTTATATACGGAGAGAACGCAGACATCTCCAAAACTAGGCAACTCGTACCAAAACAATCTAGGTACAAGGAAGAATATGTAATTATGTTTTTGGGTTGAACTGTCTCTTTAACACTCACAGCTAACATAATGTCAGTCAAGCGCTTTATACATCCAGATACACGAGGCATGTGGAGATGTGAACAACAAGCTGTGGTGTCTGTTGGACGAGAGAAGAAAACATCTTCGCTCTCCGGCAGAATTTCCCTCAAGAGACACAACGGGAGAACACTAATGACAACTGTAGCCTGTCTGCTGGGATGACACATCCAGAGCTATGCATAACGTTTCCAACCAAAAGAAGTTATTACATAGAAATGCTGCTATTGTCATACTGTAGCTTCTGGCTCATTCTATTCTGGATCAAAGTGGTGCTCTCCCCTCTCTCAGGCGTGGCGCCTCATACAGCATCAGTTGGCGCTCATGCGTCACCCTGAGGCTGGACAACTCTGCCTTGCCAAGCCACACACACACACACACACACACACACACACACACACACACACACACAAACACAAACACACAGCGCCCAAACAGGGAGAAAGAATGAAAATACAGTGGTGAACCATTTGAGGGAATGCATGTGGCCCAGGGAGACCAGTTGAATGTGAGGAGTCCGGGGGCCACAGAGCTGCAGAGAGCTGGTTGACAATCTGACTGGCAGCCGGCGAGCTGACTGGCTGGTGGGACTGACTGGCATACAGGACTGTGTGAAGTGCCTCGAGGTGATAGGGGATGAAGGCCCTTCTTTAAAAGGTCACGAGTGCAGATCCACTGTGTGTTTTAACAGTGAAACACCTTTGGACAAACCGGTGTTGACGCAGCGTGAATAGGTAGTGACACAACTGACTGCCGGCTCCTGTTATGTCCCTGCATTACTAATTTATGTACAATCCTTATTTGAATATTGCAGCAATTTTATAGCGAGTGATAACCATACCCTAAAGTGTTATAATGTAAACTCACTAATGAGTCCCTGCAGGACTATTACAGGGATATTACAGTGATATTTCTTTGGAGGATTCTCCGACTGTCGAGAAATAGACTCAGATAGAAGCCGCACTTAGCACGACTCTGTGCTGTGGTAGATGCCGGCAGGTGGGACAAACAGACTACCAGATGACGCCGGGTGAGTCACGGTAGAATCTGCGGAGGAGACAGATGATACAGTGCACGGCTCCGAGTGACTGACTGAGCGCGGAGGCCAGAGTGTATCGTGCTACATCAAAGCCGGTTATCTACTGGCTGCATGGTGGCTGAGGAGTGGGCTATACTTGAATGGTTGGCAGCTTTTTGTGAAGGGAAAGCAATGCCCGCTTGCCAGGAACAACTGCGTCCAATTTCTTCAGGGCAGCCTAACTGCTTGGGAGACCACGCGAAGCAAGATGCTCAATTTTGGAGAATATTAATTGCGGGGATCAGGTTGGGAAATTAATCACATGCTGCAAGGAAGCCCTGTACAAATACAGAAGTGCTTGGTGTGGAGCCTCCAGGGCACGGGGAGCAGTCAGTGGAGTCCACAAACACACGTTTGGATCTTTGGGAGCCAATTCTTAAATGTCCAGTGGTAAAGCATGGCACTAGCTCCTCTACTTCTGAACGGACACAGTTCCACAGGCTATCTTTAACGCAATTTGTTCATTAAGCTGGTCTGTATGTTTGCTTTGGCGCCACAATCACATCCATCTTGACCTGTGTGTCTCATGCTGCCACTAGCAATAAAGCTGTTTGCCTTTTCACAAACACCAGATGACTCTGATCTTTGTACACTCATCAAAAGCAACTCCGCAAATTAGGTTATGTGTCAATTTGGCCTCTCGCAGACTGCTGAGCCATGCAGCTACTGTGTGTGACTTAAAATACCAAATAGACCGAGACAGGCACGCGCTTCGACCCCAGTCAGTGACTCTGCTATTCATATCTGTTGGAAGGATTTGCCCCTGTTGTGCTATCATTTTGCCCCGGAGTGAACTGCACGCTGAGTTGAGATTTCATACTCAGCTTCGGCATAAAGTGGAGTCTGCGTTCATTCCAACGGCGTAATGCGTGGCCCCTGTCCTCAGCCAGCATTCAGCTGAGGATGCTCGGAGTAAATAAAAAGGGCTCGCTTGCATCTCTCTCGCTTTAGACATCCTATGGTTTCCCTACGAGAACGCCTCCGTTCAAGTGACAACAGTCAAACATTCATTGGTTTTGAGGCCCGGCCGAGTGCTTTTCTCCCCCAAAAGCGCAAAAAACTGGAGATGTGTTGACCTGTCTGCCAACCTCTCTCGGGCTTCATCCCCGGCGAGACAATCGCTTTCTTTGAGCGTGGATGTGATATGACTACATCGGTGGCGCATCTGTCTTACCGGCTGCTGTATGTGGCGAGACGTCCCCTTCCCGGCTGGAGGAAGATGCTGCCGTTGCTGCTGCTGCTGCTGCTGCCGCTGGACCCCGTGCTGGAAATAGTCGCTGCCAGCGGCTTTGCTGCCTGCGACCCGGTCCCTCTTCTCCCGCACGTTGGAGCCTCCGTTTTCCCTGTCTTCGCCAGAGTCGAGGCTGCTGAAGTTCCACACAATCAGCGTCTGGACCAGCAGCACCGTGAGGGCTACTATCAGGGCGGACCGCGACCGGCGGGCCAACCTGCGAGCGCACAAGCCGCCGACCATCTTCGTACCGCGCCGCACGGTGCTGGAGGACCGTCTGTGGCTCTGCGCAGCGCGACGGGAGGAAGGAGTGGAAGTAGAGGGAGGACGAGGAGGAGGAGGAGGAGGAGGAAGAGAAGGAGAAGGAGGAGGAGGAGGAGGAGGAGGGGGAGGGAGCGAGGCTGAGCTGACGGTGGCGAGGAGGAGCATCGAGAAAGGAGAGGCACAGGGCCACCGTGTGGTGAAACTCGGTGAGAAAACGTCTGTGATGCGCCAGGCTACTGTACCGTCTGCTCTCTGCAGGCTCTCTCTGGGTGAGGACTCACACCGGACAATTTCCATCTTTCTAAGAGGAGGACTCTGATTAAGACCAGATATTTGCAAATGTCCTAATTTGCAATGCTTGATGTGATTATTACAGCATGTATTATTGGGCCTCCAGGGCCCCCCCCCCCCACACACACACACAGGGGCGTAGCCAGGAATTCTGGGTCCCATCATGTAATGTTTGACTAATTCAAACATCCCCATAGCATGTTTTGGGGGGCTTGTTTAACGTAAGAAAGATTATTCAATTTTACACCCCACTGGTTGCATCCAATCTGAAATCGAACGGAAAAATGAACTATTTCTTCCTCCCAGCTGTAAGTGACAGCTGTGTGGTGGAGCTGGTATGAATTCAAAGATTTGCCCCCTGCTTGGGTGTGCCTGCATCTGTTCTCGCTCCTTTGCAGCGAACTGTAAGGCGGAGCTGTTCACTCCCAATGCTCAGAGCTACTCTAGAAGATGCCAGTCCCCGAAGTAAAACTCTCTTGTTGTGTTTGGATTACATATTATTTTGTCCCTCACGAAAAATCCATCAAGCCTCCCAGAAGAGCGCCGGGCTTTGAACCAAATTTTACATAGTTGCCAAACCATGGCATTACAACGTCCGGGTCCGTCACACGATGCCGCTGGGCCCAAAAAGACTTTGCCATAGATTTACATTGGGGAGCAGCGTCTGTAAATCAGCGGATTCCATTGCTGTATCCGGTTCTCTTTATACATCCACGATATCCACACATCACATCTTTTTACATCTGTCTCCCAGTTCAGACGGAGCCACATAGGCTACTTAGATACATTCTTGGCACAATAATGAACATTTTAAAAAGAAAGTCATATCTTTTTTTCCCAGCAGATGACATGTCATAAATGAGTACAGCTACAACAGAGAAGACATGGCTGAGACTGGGTTTATTTCACCTTAGTGCTTCAGCAGACATGTTCAATCATTTCTCTGCTACTCAAACCGGTGGTCTCCTTGGACTTTTAACTGAATAGCCCACGTAAACAAATGTCTGTAGCATTTGCGTCTGCTGTTTGGTTCTGGTCAGGTAGCGTACAGAAAATGTAAAATGTAAACAAACAAAGCGCTGAATGACCGGTGGAGCTGAGGGGAACTCCAGGGTCGGGGATGGTTCTCAGTGGGTTCGCCACTAAGGCCACATTTTTCACATTACATGTTGTCATGTGATCCACTGTTTATATAAAAAATATTATTGCAGTTTAAAGCCTGAACACAGAACACCAAACTCCCCTCATGAGGAAACCATGGTCCTCCTCACTACCCTGAGTGACAACACTGTGATATTGATCTAAAGGCTTTGAGCATGTTAAAGCGCCAACAACCGCTGCAACGGTAACACCGGTCGGCCTTCTCACTCTAAACAGTCGTCTGTGTGATGTTACGGTTACAGTTTCATCCGCCTTATATTCAAACAAGAAGCTCACAATGAAGCTGATTCACTGTGAGGGGAGCGTTTTCGTGTTACCAAGATCTGACACACAAGGGAAGGTTACATCAGACGCTGTGTGTTGGTGTTTGAAGAAGCCGACACCGAGGCATTTATCATGTTTACTCTGTTGTGTTGAATAAGTGATTGAGCTTGAGGCTACTGAAGTCTGCAGATGGGATAAATGACTATTAGCAAAACAAAAAAAGCCAAATTTAAAGAGATTTGAATTTACTGCAGAAGAAAACCTTTGAATTGATGTGCTCGCTATTGCGTTTGTTTCTTCGTTTGGTGTTTAAAGGAAGACCTTGGCTGACTCAGCTCCCTGAAAATTGCAAACCAAAGCTCAGAAAGACAGAGGACAGAGGATATGGAAAGTATTATTTAACACTCAAGAAAGACGATACACTCAACACTTCATTTAATAGTGCTGAAGAAACACAGCGACACCCTCGTAAAAGCTGTTCATGGTCAAAGCCATTATTGGTCTTTGTTTGTTTCTGAGCAACAAGGCATTGAGGTGAATAAATAAGACACGGACAGCAGATACAGCTTTCTGACACGTTGATAGCTGGTTATATGTTGAATGACGGGCAAAATAAGGTAATTGGGGGACAAAAACAAGAAAATTGCTGGATGCGTCACCAGACAAAGTTTAGCATATCTCAAGCCTTGAGCTGGGAAGTGAATTATATACTGCAGTGGCTGCTGAAACACAGAAAAAGAAGTTGTCATTTCGAGGACCGCGCTGTGGTTTTCATCTCCAGGAATGTCTCGACTGACATGCAGACAAAGCACAATATGCAAAGCCCAAAACAACCGCTCTGTGGGAGACAAAGGTAGATTTTTCTCTCCGAGTGCGCTGACCTTGTGGTTCTCAAATCGACAAGGCAATTAGACATTCCTGCCATTTCCAGAATTACATCTGGGCTTTTCACAATAGCAGTTCATTTTAGGCTTAACTGTGTGTTGAGCTTATCCCTGTGCTCTGCTCCCCGATCAAAGAGGTTTGATCGAGAGGCAATTGAGCATGTCTATCCAAACTCGAGGCAAAATGAGGGGAAAAATGTGTTCATGTCAACCGTTTTACAGACCATCGCATCATAGCAATATAATATTGTTGGATTGCAGCACTTCTCCTGAAGAAGAGTTGCTTAGGTATAATCTGTCATCCAATGTCCAAGTGTTTAATCTGTATGATCATCACACAGCTCTCTTTACAGTTTTTCTGGATTGCTAAGACACATTTCTTGAAACGGTCACCCATTTTCTCAAAACTGTAAACACAAAACCTCTGAATCCTCTTGCAAAATGAAACTTTCGCCTCAAAACAGTTTTCCCTGTGCTCAAAATCAAACACTGCTCTCAAATCATAAACAAAGTGATCAAAATAATATACACTATCAAGCAGTCAGTAAACAATACACCAATAAATAGAAAACACATTGTTCAAAACATATAGTTCTCAGGGAGAAGTCGATTTTTAATCTCAAAACAAATTTCATATGAACGAAAACATGTTCTATTACAGTAGCTCAAAATTGATCAGAAATTACTACTGTGCTTTGCTCTTTGCAATTTCTTTTGTTCTTCCTCCTCCTTGTACCCCTATTTTTACAGTACTGTACCCTGCATCTCACAAACGTGTCCTTTGTCTCTGTGATACTGTAATTCTTGTTCTTTGTTGATATGAACCTGCAACCAGTCAAAATCTATAGAGCAGTCAGTACTGTTACTGTAACAAATAGAAAGCACGATGTTCAAGGCCATACAATTTGTTTATTGTACATTATACAGCCTACAATGCACTGTAGGCCTACTACAGTATACAATACTACAGTAAAAGGGACAAAAATCAAAGGAGTCAACATGTCATCAATGTGCTTCTTCTTGTCTTTGGGCTGGGTCAGGCCAGAGCACTTCGTCGACATCACAAGCAATATTTTCTCTCCTGAGGCAATGGGGGAAGAAGCCTCTTGTGTGCCGTATCCAGCCCTGCCATGATTCCTCACCTATATCACCACAGGCTAATGCCATGGCTTGCAGCAAATTTACTCTGGTGTAGGGTTGTCTATCATACACTTTCCATCTCCATGAGGAGAAAAACTCCTCAATCGCAGGAAAGGCGAGTATGGAGGGAGGTACAAGGTCATAAACTGACCATTGATGTTAAACCATTCCCTTACCTGAGCAGCTTGATGGAAACTGACGTTGTCCAGCACTATCACATTGGTGGGAATGGGATTCTCATTTAGCTCTTGACCCTGCTGCTCAAATAAAATATCTCTTAGATTGGCCAGAAATCTTAGAAGATGCTGGGTGTTATATGGCCTGAGTGTAACATGGTGATGTAGAACACCATGGTTGCTGATAGCAGCACAGATTGTGACATTGCCACCTCGTTGACCAGGGACTTCAACAATGGCCCGCTGTCCAATCACGTTTCGGCCTCTCCTTCTCCTCTTTGTTAGATTGAAGCCCGCTTCATCGACAAAGATTAACTCATGGGGTCTGTCCAAGGATTCCAAGTCAAATATTGTCTGTGTAGGAATACAATATAATGTATGTAGAATTTAGTAAGTTGTACAGAGACAGTGCTATATTGTAGAGTTTGATTAGGCCTACTGTATGCACTACTGATTCACATACATTGCATGTACTGAAGAGTAATGTCATTCACATAGTATGTGGCAGTACTGTAGACAATCTGGATTACAGTAAATGTGTCTGAATGTACACTTACTTGCACATACTGAGCTCGCAGTTCTTTCACCCTTGGTGAGTTGCGCTCAAAAGGTACTCTGTATACTTGTGTCATTCGTATCCTGTTACGATGGAGGACACGGTCAATTGTGGAAATGCTCACACTGTCGATTCCCTGGAAGTGTGTGTTGTCTTGTATCACTCGTTCCTGGATTTCTCTGAGTCGTATTAAATTATCTTGAAGGACCATGCCCACTATAACTGTCTCTTGCTCCTGAGTGAATATAGCTCTCCTTCCACCTGCATGTGGCAGCCTTGCAGTTCTACAAAAAGTAGATGTGCAGTTACAAAAAATATTCATGCAGTACAATACATACAGTGATAAACTTTACAAATGTCTATTGAAACAGCTGCATATAGTGTAGTACAGTAAATTTGCAATTACAGTAGCATACTGTACCTGTTCTCTTCTCTGAATGTCCTTACTATGGTGGACACAGAAAATCGGCTCAAATTGGGGTGCGCTCTAAGTCCTGCTTCCCTCATTGTCAGTCCGTGGACTATAACATGGTCTATGACTGTTGCTCGAATTTCATCAGATATTTCCACTCTTTGTCTTCCTCTTCCTATTCGTCCTCCTCTTCCTCTTTCGTGCCCTCCTCCTCTTCCTCCTCGTCGCCCACCTCGCATACGCACTTGTCCTCGTCCTCGTCCTCTCATATTGTTTCTTCTATCCATTCTCAGACTGTCTCCTTCCCACCTTCAACCACCTGTTTGCTGTCTAAACTGGCTTATATTGGTTGTGTCACATCATTTGATGCAAGTGAAATCAATTTTGAGTGATTGTGTTTAATCAATGACATGTGTTCTCTATTTGTATTTGATTGTTGCCACTTGTGTTTACCAGTATGGATGACATGTGCATTAGAGTGCAGGATGTGTTTTGAGACTGAGAATGTGTTTAGAGTTTTGCTGAAAAGTCTAAGTGAGATCTGCAAATTGTGTTTTACCATGTGAAATAGTTTAAGGTATTGACAACAGACTGCACAATTAGCTAAATGAGTTCAGGCAACTGAGAACTTTGTTCAGCCAATGGGTTTTAGTGTTTTAGCAATTCAATTGCAGCACAAATGATAAACTTGGTGGTATTTCTGCAGGCAAGCAGAGCCAACGCTGCAGAGATAAGGCTGCAAACCACATACAGATAAATGTTGCGTTGAATTATCTCTCTATACGCTCACAGACACTCCAAAAATATTTGAGCATCTGATAAATGTTACTTTTTACTTCATCAAGGAGCGTGAGGGACAGGAGGAGAGAGAGAGAGAGAGAACCTGCCAACGAAAGAAATGTAAAGTTGCTAATTAAGGTAGAGAGAGAGAGAGTAAGAGAGAGAGGAGATGCATGTGCTGCCATAAATGAGAGCAAAATGAAAGAGGAGCAAGATGAAGAGCAGTTAAAAGACAAAACTAGATGTAATTGGAAGGAAAGGGTGAAGTCAGAAACGAGAGAGAGAATAGAAAATATAATCAAAGCGTGGCAAGCTCGTCCATAGGTCTCCTAAATGAGTAAAGAGCAAAACAAGAGATAGATGAGGGCAGAGTCAGAGGAAGACAGAGAGCAGAACAACAAAACCATTTATGAACTCGATGTAAAGAGATTAAAAACGGAGAAAAAGAGAATAAAACGAGACGGAGAGCCGGCTCATGCTCCTCTGGCAGCAGAGCCATGTCTTCGCCTCTCATTAGCTGTCTGTTGCTCAGGGGACCGAGTGGGCCGACTGTCGCCACGACAATAGTTACCATTCCCTGCGGCAACAAATGCTGATTTTAATTAGAGCCGACCTCTTTGTCACTCAGACAGACGGACACACGCGCATGGACTGACCAGAGTAGCTCCCTGGATGCAGCAAGCACGCAGCCCTTCCTCACTAACACTGCGGTCCAGACACAGAGAGGTGGATGGCGAGACAGATGAGCAGCCAGCTGGTGGAGTGAGTCTGGGACAGCAGAGAGAGGAACTCGGGGTGGGCTCTGCACAACATGACTGCAGCCTGAGGCGTCCCGCTGTAGGACACTCTTGCATTCAGTGTTTTGTGTAATCAGCCGGCGTGCTGACTGGAGTGCAGTAGAACACAGCGAATCACAGCAGCAGACAGGTGTCCTTGGCAGCGATGCCCCAGGGGAGCAGAGGGAGCCTTTTCCCCTTTCACTGTGATACGACAAGAGACGAAAGCAGCAGACGTGGTTCGTACGTGGCTGATGCCGTTGTACGTACAGGAAGGGGAAAAGAGTTGTTGACTTTGTTATTTATACTGAACTGCAAATAGCTGCTAAAAGCGATATTTAAGCTGATAGAATACAAGGCGGCCCAGGGCAAAGTTATCTGTAGTGCCTGTGTCAAAGATTGAAAATGTCACACTCCTTGAAGGCCTGTTGGTTCTGTATAGAAGTCTATGAGAAAATGACTCTACTTCTCACTGGATTTATGACCTCAGTAAACATTGTAGACATGAGTTTATGGTCTCAATGGTTCGTTTCAAGTCTTCTTCACCACAGCATGATGTTCATTTAGTAGATTATGGTCCAATCCAGAGTAAAATAGACCATAAAGCAGGTATGCTTTAGGGCGGGGCTACACAGTGATTGACAGGTCGCTACCACTACCAGAGCCGTATACGGCGCCCTTACGTCACTCCTCCGTAGTCCAAATATGGTCACTTCCGTTCACTGGTTGCAAAACAGTAGTCCATAAACCAATGGGTGACGTCACGTCGACTACGTCCATTTCTGACTCACAGTCTTTGGTTTCTCCACATGTCAAAATGATGTGGGGGTGCTACCAAAAGAGAAATGAGAAGCCATCCTCTTTAGCTGAGCTAACGTGGACTTGCAGACGTGTAAAACAAGGTTTAGTACTTATCACTATTGTTTAGCCCTGAGCATCTACCACCACAGTCAGGGGTCACAAAGATTCCCAGCAGAGCTATTAAAAGGTCAGGATGTTGAATCAAAATATTCCCCCGGTACGTGAGACATCCTTGATGTGACAGTGGCACACCGGTGACAGCTTGCTGCTGTGATTGGCTCATTTGGTAGCCGAGCCATGGTGATCTGAAGTCAGCTATCCCATATGGTGAGAGGCTGCATGTCAGCTTCCAGTGGCACGTGTGCACGTGTGCGTGAATGTGAGTGTGTTTCCTGAGGAAATGGATGTATTCCAGGATAGCAGGCTTTTCTCACATCAGACAGCTTGTCCTGGAGGAACACAGCACTTCATATCAGGTACAAAGCTGAAATCACCACTAGGGAAAACAGACCGTCTAGTACACTGTGAAGCCGCAGCTTCAAAAGGGCAAACAGATAAAGAAGCCAGCAGACAGAATACATCTACCAGACATGCATTAGCACCATATGTTCTGTAAAGTGGAAGACCATCACATGATGTAGAAGTGTATTTGCATATCAGAGTGGTGATCTGATGTGTTGTTTGGAAGAGGCTGTATTAACATGTGTATTAGGCTATTGTGGAGTTTCATGTGTCTTCATGAGGAAAAGTAATCTCATTTAAAAAACAAACCATTTTGATCCCAACGTCCTCTTAAAAGACAACTGTCAAGTTAGTAGAAGGTCAGTAGAAGGTCAGCACCTGATTGTTACAGATCCAAAATTATGTTTCTGTTGCTCAGCAACAAAAACAGCACACGTTGTGCATGCTAGCAAACATTCACACCTCGTGACAGAATCTTCTTGTTGGATAACAAGATTTATATGCGGCATGCTATACATAGTTAAAGAACAGCACAGGCTAATTTGAGTGTTTCCCTGTTGATGCTATCAACCCACCAGTGTATTTGCTGTGAGGATGTGTGTGTTTTCATATTCTTCACTGTTTCTGAGTTTCTGGTGGCAGTGAAGAGGCAAAACAAGACTGCATGCAAACTGAGAGAAACAAAAAATCCACTGGAATTATAATGGCTTTATTAAACAGTAACATACTACAAGTGTTATCTAAGATCACACATGTTTGAGAGAGAGAACAAGGAAGATGATGGCCTTCAAGAGAAAAGGGCGTCTCTAGTTCCTGTCCTGTTCACATAATTTAATTTGTGGTGGAGGAACATAATCACATGTGATCTGTGCTCGTTTAAAAAATGTAATGAAGCTTGACTGCAAATACATCAGTGGGTTTAATCATGTCATTCGTTAAGGGTGATGGGAAGCAAGTAAAGCTACACTGGTATTATCCTTTGGAAATGCTCGCTAGATATGAAATGAACAGAGTCATTCTAAAACAATATATCACCTGTTATAGATGGGTTTAGTTAAAAAACGCTGGTGAAATCAAAGCATAAGTTTGTCCTCAATACTACCAGTCCATAGAGAGCGAGTGTCATCTTTTGCATATCTAAATGTGGAACAAAACTTAACGATCTAAACAGAACTGGAAAACCGACTGTGAGGATTATGACTATGATTTCCAGAGTAATTGTAGCTATCCATAGTTTGTCTTTTGTTCTAATAATTGATGCGAGCATGTAACAGGGCTGCTCACAGGGCTTTTTAGTGTTGACAGCAGAAACACGGACAGACAGTTTCACCGAAATCAAGCGGTGATCTCCCAACATGCCAACAAACACTGTTTGCTGTTTTACTGGTGTGTTTGAGAGAGCTGAGGAGAAAATAAGACGAAGAGTCTATAGCCATGCTAACTGCCCTGTGAGGCTGTACAAAGGCCAAGTGGCCCTTGGAGCTAAATGCTAACATTAGCATGCACTCACTGACTATGCTTACGATTAGCAGGTGCAATGTTACATTACAGTCATTTAGCAGACGCTTTTATCCAAAGCGACTTACAATTCACCGTAAGCACAGCTACGGGAACAATTTTTGGGGTTAAGTGTCTTGCTCAAGGACACAAGCAGCTAGCGGAGCCAGAGCCGGGGATCGAACCGCCCATCCTCTGATTTGAAGGACGGCCGTGCTCTCCACTTAGCCACAGTCGCCATAATGTTGTACCATATCAGGCTGGTCTCATCCAGCATGCATAGCTATACCTACGAAAACGTAGATATCCCGCAAAATGATTTTGTGTGGTATCCACGTAATCATTAACATGGAAGTACAATGAGCTTCCGTCGGTATTTTAACCCAAACGACGATCTTTTCCCAAACCTATTGAACTAGTTTTGTCGCCTAAACCTAACTAAGTATTTCTCAATCTTTTCCTAAATCTAACTAAGTACTTTTGTGGAAATGTGGCAATGATGAGAGAGACATGTAAACATCTCGCTGCTTGTGTCTGTCAGCACTCTTGTGGTCTGTTTAGGATGTAGTTGGTCATGTTCTCTGGTTGTCACCGTGATGGAATAACACCACAGAAAGAGGGCACCTTAAAATCCAACCTTTTCCTCTCAGAGCCAGACGGTATGGATGTCGTGCCATGTAACCTGTCAGCAGTATTAACCTTTGGGGAGTAGTACAGTTCTCTGTAGCTTTACATCTATTAATATTGATATTGTATGACCTTACAGCTATTCTGTTTGTCCCAAGTCATTCAGTGGGCTTCCTCTCCCGAGGACGCACCATTTTACAGAGCAAATTTACCCTTGTGCACCTTCATTAAAGCACTGAATAATTTATCCTTCCCAGATCAGCCCCTCCTGTTTTTCTGCTGACTAGATACAATGTAAAGCACAGTTAAATAGGTTTGAATGGGTCTGACAGACAGGCAATGACTTCTTGGCATTGATGTCGGCTCCTCTCCTCTGAGCATGAGTTATTCACATGACATAGAAGCCAGTGGACTATATCAAATGGACTGTGTGACCGCTATGTAAATAGAAAGATATTGTATTTCATACGACCTGGCCCCTTTGGAGCCCAGCCGAGCACGGTAGTTCTAGAAAAAATTAAATCATCACCACATACGGTGTGGATACTTTGAACTTAAATAAGATTTTTTGGTATTTTTCTATCACAGTCTCACGCCTGTGAAAGTCATCTATATCGCTAAGGCAGTGATATACATACAATACATTACCACTGCATCAAAGTACCATTGAGTAAATATGTAGTTTTAACCCTTTGTTTTTTGCACAAATTAAATGAGATATAACAATGAGATAACAGAGCTTTAGAGGTGCTGGTATTTGGATTTTATTACTATTGGACAGAGCCAGGCTGGCTGTTTCATTATGTCATTATGCTAAGCTAAGCTATTCGCAATTGGCGGTTGCCTCTTTAATGATCGTAGAGTCACGAGTTATGTCAAGAAAGAGAATGAGAGTTTTCTTATCATAAGCATTGTCAATGACAAAAGAACAGCTAAAGCTCAAAATATAATGCAATTCAATACAACAAAAACACAAACTATGATCTCCGAAATTGCTGAATTCAAACCTTTGCTGGCGTCAAGGCCAGATCACAAACTCCCGAAGGACCGCAACATCACCAGGTCTGCGCTGTCAATTGGTTTAGGTAAAGCAAAAATAATTCTGCAAAATTTGAAGCTGGAGCCAGGAGGCGGTTAGCTTAGCATAAAGACTGAAAAGGGCTAGCCTGGCTCTATTGCAGGACGACACTAATCCGAAACAATCATTAGATCAACAGATGCTTCTAGGTTAAAGTTAACATGGTGAGAGGGTACAACCAGATCAAATAGTTACTCATAGCTCCACTTTATTCAGTACATCAAAGACTTTTATTCCTGTTTGATTTTCAAAGGTTCAACTTTTCTTCCCCAAACGACGCCACACAACCCTGAATTAAACCCTGATTTCCTTCGTATTCACTCAGCTCCCAGCTGATTCTTTTCATCTGTCTTCGAGGTTAAGAGTTTGTCTAACCATCGCCTGTTCTGGAGCAGGAGATCTTTCACCCACCCTCTCTTCTCTCTCTCTCCCATCTCTCTCCATCTCCGGGGGCTCCACTCTCAGCCCCCGGGCCCTTTCCTCTTGGGGGCTGGCATAACAGAAGTATAGCGTGTATGCGTCTTGGATCCCAGTGAACATTTCTTTCCTTCGCTGCTCCTAACAGTCCTCTGTGACCAAGCAACCTTGTTACATTGGTAAAAATAGAAACACCAGCGAAGATTTGAGAGAAGCAAGACACTGTTTATAAAAAAGGCAGAGAGATGGAGGGAAAGGAGGCAGGTAATGAGAGAGTAAGAGCCTGGGAAATACATGTGCCAGCTACAGAAGCCCTCAGAGCGGCCCACCGTTCAGCTGCATAGGTGAGAGAGATTATATGCCCCCGCTGTTTTGGCTGATGAGCAGTGACCTCTGCTACAGAGGCTGCGACATCGCAAATGGCAGCGTTTACCTCCTTTAGATCACAGTGTTTAAATTGTGAGGCTTTCTTATTTGAATATTAAAGACAGGCTTTTTCTTTATGCTGCTTCTTGTACATTTTCTGTAGGGAAACGATCCATCAAGATATGTTGTCGTAGAGTTGTTCCAGGATAATTGTTGCATTTACGGGTGATTATATAAAATCAATCTCAAAATAGAAATATACACAACAGATGGCCCGGAAGACAAATCTTCCTTCTTGATATTTACAGCACAACCTTGGAGACGACATGGTTTTGAACACAGGAGAGTAATATCACATGATATCACAACACACATTTTGAAAGTTTGGAGCAAACTTCAGAAGGTCAAACTGTAATGGCTGATACCTTTGTCAGAGGCAGTAGTGGCACTGCAGTGAAAGCCCTGCTAAATGCAGCATTAAAACCAATATAGTTTCCACCCAACTTGTCCTCAATCAATAAGATGCCAGTGCAAGTGTTTGCTCTCAAATGAATTGGGAATTCATATTGTTTTGTTCCTCCTCCTCCCCCTCATAAGTCCCCTCTGCTGTTGTGCTGGTGGTGGTTAACTTCTTCCGCCTGATAATGGAACAGAGCGGACTGCTTATCGATTTGTTTGTCTCCTTACGAGTCAGCGCGCGCTCTCGGCTGAGCAACGCCGCTACAGTTCTGTGCATTGTGTGGTGGCCTGCAGCGTCTGTGCTTCAAATTAGGGAGTGACAAGTGGGGGTAGAAAATAGGGCACATGTCAGCTAATGACAAACATTGTACAGTTTCAGCCAATTTGTTTTTCTTTGTGCACTTGATGAGGTCAGTGATGAATCTAATCTATGAAGTGCCCCTCGCACTGACAATGAGCAATACGTCTCTGGCAGGGAGCACTGTATGCATGAGGTTGGTCTTCCTCTGTGAGCGTTGTGATGAACGAGAGCTATTATAGTTGCTGCATGTGATTTGTGCTCCACGTGGACCGCTAATATTGGACTGACCCCATAAATGTATGGTGTTTTCTTCCCAGCCCTATTTCCCTCGCTTGCTCTGGGTTACAGAAGAAGGAGTTCAGTTCATCTGATACCCAGGTGGCTCTGTTCCAGCAACAGGGCAAAGATCTATTATGCGATAATTGTAGTAGCATTTTAGCCACAGGAGTGCAGGTGCATGTGCTCAGAGGATGGCATATGGAGGCGTGTGTGTGTGTGTGTGTGTGTGTGTGTAAGGGTTAGGGTTGTGGGCGGCTTTCATCTCAGCAGTGCTTTAAGGCCAATATAGCAAATGGCGCAGACTGACCAGCTGCTTGACGTGCTGTTAAACCGCCAGCAATCCCAGACTCCCTCCAGAGCCACCACTGGCTCAATGCCCACTTCTCCCGAACTCTCTCTCCCTTTTATCTCCACCTCTACTATCTCCCTGCTTCTGTCATGCTGCTATCTTGTTTTCCGTCCTATCACACAATTAAGCTTGGCTGGTCTTCAATTTGATCTCAGCCTTTTTTTTATTTTAAACATAAGAATTTGACTCACCTGCTGTCGCTGCCACTTGTCTCTCAGCCTGCACATTAGATGGTTGTCTACATTTCAGGCAGTTGTCTCCCCCAAGCCTTCTTCATCTAATTCTACGCTACGGGCGCAATCATAATTGTCTTGACAGTCACGTGGCGAGAGAGGCCGACAAGTCAGTGTGGGTGGAGGCATCCTCACACTCTCACAGATTCAGCACTGTCAAGGTCCTCCTGTCCTTAGCCCATAGCCTCTGGACATGGCCGGTCCTGTTGTCTGAACAGATTAGCACAGCACAGCACAGCAAAACCATGCTCAAACAGTAAAAGCACATATACTCATGTGCTCGCATGTGCATGTTGCTGATACATGCACACCAACACCGTAGGAGCACACGGACATGGACTGTAGGTGCCAGGTCGCCGTTTCGCTGTGGGTCGCCCGTCCCTGCAACAGAGGACACAAAAAGGATAATGATGATTCTTGACTTTTTGGGTCAGAATATGGTTATCTGATGAGTCAGTCCAGCTGAGCATCGCTCGCCTTGGCAAATGAGTCCCTCATTAATCTGACAGACAGTCTATTTCTGGTCAGAGCTCCACAGCGTTTTGGAGTAGAAATTGAGCACATCATTTTATTATGTTTTGAATCTGAGACCGAGGAACAATTTGCACTTGCAAGCCTTTGTAAAAAAACAAACAACAGCTGTGCTCATGCAAGTGTTGGAGTCTGCTTGGCTTATAAATTCTTCTAGTTGAGACATAGCCATTAAAATGTTGTGCATCACATCCTGCCAAATGACAACAACACAAGGGACACAAAAAGGTGCAGCATTCAAGACTAAAAGCATTCTGCTGTCACATGCAATTCAATATATAACTAGAACATTTCGCAAGAAATTATGACAGTGTGGCTGCTACTGCCCGAAGACATTGCAATATATATACAGCAACATTACCAGTAGTAAGATGCATCATTGAGGTTCATGAGAGGTTCATTTGAGACATCGCTTCTCTCATTTCTGCATTTGAGATTCATAATCTTGAATGGACAGTCTTGAACTTGAGAGCAGCTATCACTTGATAGAAAACACATAGGTGACACACACGCACGCCTCGTCAACTGAAGACCACATTCAAGAAGGACTCCAAACGGCCCCTTAACGCCGTTAGACGTACAAGCCATCATCCCCACCCTGATGACATCGTATGATGATGCTAGAAACCAGGGTTGTGTGCTTTCGATGTTCAAGGGACTTCCAAGTAGCGAATCCCTGATAATCACACAGAAGCTGAGTAACTTCCTCTTCACACGCATGACAGAAAGTTCGCTGCCTGAGATCATCCCAGGAGCGTCTGAGGGAGTGAGTCTGACGGGACAGTGAACGTATTTTTTGCGCAGGTGTTGGCAACGCTGTGGGAGGAGAAGCGCACCAAACTTATTTATGGTGATTAAGCCAGCAGGATTATAGTCAGTGTGCTGTGCATAAGGCTTTACAGCCTTGTTGCGCCACAGCCACACTGAATAAGTACAATCAATTGATGCAGCCTATAAAGCACTTTTCAGAGACGTCGCGATGCACTTGACAGCACTGCAAACATTTGACTCTTCTGAAGATCACAAATCGAGAAACATGAAATTCAAATGTTGCTGTCTAGACTGCTGTCATGCCATCTTCAAGTCATTTCATAGCTCCTTGGTGTGTGTTTAACCCTGTGTGTGTGTGTGTGTACAGCGACCCCACTGTGGCGCGAGGGGATGTGAATTTTTGGTTCTGACTGACAATGTCATAATCGTTTTTTGATTGGTGCAATATCTGAGTGGGCAGGAACAGAAAATAATGTAACAGTTCAAACAGACTAACAATGAACCATGTTAGTCTGTTAGTATGTCACACCAAGTCATGAGTTTTGACAGGCTGGTCGATTGCTATCAACACAACTAACACATGAATATGAGCTGTCAATAACTCAGCAGGTGTTGAAATAACATGAACAAAATGTAGAGGTTTCAATCGTTGATGGCCTACAATAGTTTATATTTTAGTTTTACACACAAAGTGGGTAGAATTCTAATTTTAATTCACCTTTAACTCACTGCAGAGGGTGTGTGTGATCAGTATTAAGCGCTGTTGAAAGTGACTCTCTCAGTCTTTATGTTTCGGTTGAGACCATCTCTGCTCTAATTTGCCAGCTGTGACTTTTAAGGCAGGCTGAGCGCGTGTCCCTAAATTGTTGTTGTTGTCGCTGACTTTGAAGCAAGGTAATGACACAAACATCACTCAAAATGCAATTACGCCCCACCCCTTTCTGTTTGAGACCCAGTGGAGTGTTAAAGTGAATGAAGGTAAATGTATTGTGAAACCAGTGAGGCTGCATGGGCCGGGCTGATGGAAGCCTCAAATGCTTGGACAGGAACCTGTCTGTCTATGAGGAGTCTCCTCCTCCTCCTCCTCCTCCTCCACTTCTTCTATTAAAAGTCACATCCCGGTGGTGGAGTGAAAGAATGAGTCAGAGAGGAATTGAGGATGTTTTACAAGATGACAAGCACTGTTTATCTGAACAGGGATTTGGGGTGAAGCACCTTTGAGAGCAGAAACCCCAGGATGTGTTGTTACAAGGGGGGCATGACTTGAATGTGGATGCTCTAAAAGTGTGTGTGTGTGTGTGTGTTTAGCCCATCTGCGTGTGTGTCAGGGGGCATGTCACTATTAATTTCTCTCACTTTAGGCACCGTTTTAAGTTACAAGCACAAGCAGTATTCTCCTACATGCTGCAAACCGCTGAGTGTGCGGCGACAGCTTCAGTCGTTTTCTCCAGAGGGACGAGAGAGATACAGAGACAGCGAGGGAAGAGACAATTGAAGAAACATGGTACATAGAACACAGGGAAAACCAGAGGAAAATATCGAGACACTGGAAAAAAAGATCTAATAAATGAGAAAATATTAAGAAACGGCAGTTAGAAGCCTGTTTCGGAGAACCACCAAGGGAGGGAATGGAGAGAATAGCCTGTATTGTTTTCTCTTCCCTTTGATTGTCTGCCCTCAGCAATACCAACCCCCCTCCATTCACTCACATACAGAAACACTCAGGGTTTGTTCTTCCTGTAACCAAAGAAATTTCCATCTGGCTCTTCTCTCTGACAGTGACCAGAAAACATAAAGAGGTTTGCCCTTCTTGTCTGCTTCTAAAGGTCTGTTCTGTCTTCCAGGGATGAAATGAATATCTCTCTAAGCGCCGTTTAAAAGCTAATATTCAAGAAGACGCTAAGGTGACATGCACACTGACGTCAGAACGGATCACCTATTGCTCCTCTTTTCAGCATAGCACAAATAGATAAAAATGATTTAGTTTGTTGTTTGAAAGGGTTATAAAGGGCCAACCTTGACATGAAGTGCATCAGCAATCTTATGACACAAATCTGAATGAAATTCAGCCATATTTAGCATTTTGTGGAATAGAATTTCATTATTAAAGGCCTTTACACTTGGGGGCGTGACGAGTTAGTGTGGTAGCTACCTGTCAATCACCGTGTAGCCCCGCCCTAAATCATCCCCTGCTTTATGGTCTGTGTGACTCTAAATGGACCATAATGTACTAAATGAACATCATGCTGTATTGAAGAAGACTTGAAACTAGAGATTGAGACCATAAACTCATGTTTACAATGTTTACTGAGGTAATAAATCAAGAGAGAAGTAGAGTCATTTTTTCTTAGACTTCAACCAGACTTCTTTTTGCAAGCAGAGGAGTCGCCCGCTGTTGGAAGAAAGAATGCCAGTTCAAGGCAATAGAGCCATAAACCGAGGATATCTCAAAGTGTACGTAGCTGTGTGGATTAAGAGTTATGCTAATTAACTTCACTAATCAACCGCCCCATCTGTTGCCAAACTGAACTTAACTCGAGTGAACTCGGTGCAACACAAAGCCAAACCAACCACCAACAAACCAAAGAGTTTCACTCTGCTGCTCACTGAAAACCATTCAACTCTCGTCAGAGAGAAAGCGAGGATATCTGTGAGGATCACCTCAGGACTTATTGTCCGTTTCTCGACATCTTGCGAAAGCCTGGTGGACCGCTAAGGGATGCCGGGCACGAGGACTGGAAGCGGTGCTTCTGAATGCCAATCAGAGTCTCTGGAGACACCTGATCCCTAAAACCTTCTCTCATCTCTCTTTTTTTCTTGTCAGATGGAAGTGAATGCTCAGGGCTACACGTGTTAAGCAGATGTGTGGGAATTGGAGACAACATCAAGGTTAAGACGAAAGGTGCAGAGAAAGCTCCAGGCATCTCCGTTACCCGTGTAAGTATTTATGTGTTAGAGCCTCCAGGGAAGAGGGGTTTATTTGCATATACAGGTGTGTGCATCAGAGAACAAGGCGGCTACTTCTATTCACACACGTCTACTTATGCTGTGTGTGCATATCCTAGGGCTGATGCATGTCTGTTTTTTGGGTGTCATTTCTCAGTGTTTGTGTTCATATTAGTGAGCTAGTATGTTAAATGAATGAATGTAAAAATATGTTTATCATCAAACTTAAACGCCAGGGAGACAGTGATATCAACCAACAGTGATTCATAGGTATATCAGTGCACGCATTTGTGCAGTATATTGTAAATATTGCATTTTGTGTGTGGGTGTTTATCTGTGCTCATTCATGAGTAAACAGGATGCAGCCTATGCGTTCACACAATGCATCAAATGCATGTTTTATGTATAAGTATACAGTATATCCATGAACATATTCTAATAGGGTGAATATGAAAATACATGTGTAATGGATGTGCACATATTGTTTGCATAATGGTGAATAACTCACAATAGTATCTGTCATGCAGATGGACGACAAGTACACGGCGATGAGCCCTCGACTACGAGGATGTTTATTAATAATACAGGGTGTTGGGTCGGAGCGCTGCACCGTTCATACGTTCTCCGTCAGAAGGATCCCTGAGAGCCGGGTGAAGCCCGCTTGCCAGCCAGCATTTCTCTGCTTGTGTTTCATGAGGATGGCGATATGATGATACAACAACTGCATTCAGCCGCATCATTTCAAGCAGCATCAAAACTTTCCCTGCTGTGATGAGAAACCCTTTGATGTCTCCACAGGTACAGGTGGTGGTGAGACGGCGCAACGTTGCGTTCAGTTGTGAAAAACAGTCGAAAAACAGTCGTCGCCATCTTGGCATTGGCGATCTACGGTCTATGGGGATTGGCTCTCTACTGGAGCCAGGCTCAAGTGGCTGTTTCTGGCACTGCCACGTTGGCTTCATTATTCAGGACCGCAGGTTGTAGCTTGGTGCAAAATCCTTTTCTTCATCCGAAATCCTGAAAATAATGAAATGAAATGTTTGTTGACTGAGACTAATCCTAAAACAAAATGACAAGAGGTGACGGTGCTTTCAGATTGAACACAAAGCTCTATGTGCACAAACTTGACCACCAGTGTTCAGCGTGTGATGTCTTTGCATTCTGTATTTGCCTTCAGCAGCATTGAATTTCAGGCATCTATAAATGATTGTCAATGTTTTTGTGTGTTTGTTATTGTTGATAATACATTACAACATGTTTAAAAGCGATATCATTTTAATATATCGTTTAATCTGCGTGATATAAGTGCCAGGCTGCACATACAGCCCGGTAGGACCCACCTACATTATTGTTATATAATCTTTTAGATCCTCTGCTGCTGCTGTTTTAAATACCAACTATCACACAAATAAGAAAATTGGCAGCTCAGCCTTTTTTAACTATGCACCAAAACTATGGAATTCCCGAGGCTGTAAGAGACGGAACATTCTTTAACAACAACACGTTCTCCTTTTTTCCTCCAGACACTTGAACAGCTTCAGTCTTAGTAATATACTTTGGCAGGTTTAACCAAACTAACAATGACAATGACGGTGATATCGATTAGCTTCACTCCCTCATACAACCCTGAGAAGAGGACCAATTAGCCAAAAGTGGAAACACCTGCGTGGGTGCACCAACGCTGTTTGAGTGTGTTGTTTTCATCGTTAAAAATATGGTAACAATCTGATTTAGAAACGCTAATACAAAAATCAATGTGTAAATGGGATTATAGTGGGGCTCTTCTGACTAATTGGCAGCTATTTTGCATTTCTCTCCATTCTTCTCTTCAACTGCATTTCCCTCAGCTCGTTTTCAACGTTGCAAAGGGATCTCTTTTATTGGAAAACTGCGGCAGAGCAGTGACAACTTTTGCACGAGGGGACATTAAATCAGGTGAAATCTGATTTAACTCGGCTTTAACTACTTATTAAAAATTGTATGTCACGTTTGACAGCTTGTTTTGAAGTTCGTATGTCCCCTAGTGTCCACGATCAATTAGTGCAGCTTCAAAACAGATTTTGGCAGCTCAGGTTAGCTCCTCTTATCAAGAGATTTCCACAGTGAAGTTCATCAAAGTAAATCAAAACCGGTGATCAGAATTGTTCTAATTGGTGTCATAATAGTCAAAGGACGTCGCAGCGACAAAAAGCATGAAAACGTGTGCTTTATGTAGAACATCTCAAACAGCTTATCGTTGCTATTCTCCTCTTGTTTGTCAGCTTTCATAACTAAATGTTGATAACTATCAAAGTAAACCTGTGAAGTCAGCAGTGATGGGCAGACGACACTGCCTCTGGAACTAGAGAGCACAGGGAATGTTATTATAAAATGAGTTGTAGTACAGTGTGTGCAGTGTGGGGTTTATCGGAGTTTTGGTTAATTTCCAATGCACCATGCCAAGATAACGATAATTAGTGAGTCAGTGAATCATCTTCAGGAAATGCTCGAATTTTAAGTTTTGGTCCATAAAAGCTGAATTTATTGTCAGATGAACTCTTCAGATCAAAAACACAGCTTGTGTTTGCTGATTACTCACTTTTTATGCTATAGCAGCATACACACACACACACACACACACACACACACACACACACCTCATGGATTAGTATGTACTGTATGTTTACACAGGAGATGATAAAACACACACAGATGCACAATAATTAAAATGGATTGTCCTTACACACACGCTAAACATGCGTCTATGCCCTTCTTTCTTTCCCTCCTCAAACATGCTCCATCTGATGGCAAACATGATGAATAAACACTCATCATCGCTCTCATGTCTTCTGCTGCATAATCAAACTTGGACGACATCAATTCTATCAGCAGCATGTCATATTCTAAATTCCTCTCATGCCCAGAGTGAATAGCGTTTACCAAAGGGTATTGGTACCCGAGTTGAGTGAAACACGCTTCTCTTTCCGTGTTTGGAACAACAGAGGAGTTAAACCAAAAGAGCCCAACTTTTCTTGCCAGCCACACTCTAACCCATGCACTGGTCCCAGCTGTCATTCCGCAGCCATGCGTAGCAAAGACAAACAAACAGAGGAGGCTGCCCCTTCTCTGAACACAACCCATCGATCATAACACGGCACCGCACATTTCCTGGAAGAGGGAAACAAGATGACGTGGAGAGGGAGAACGGTGGAGCCGGTGCGCTTGTGTGTGTATGTATGTGTGTTTGTGCAGATACAACAGATGACTGGAGGACATTCTGGAGACATCCTCTGAGGTACTACCCAGACACCTGCCACCTCCCAGCCCGGTCTCCTGATGCTCCTTCCGGCCTGTGGTCAGAGTACTCGTACCCTGCTCCCACCACATCCGGGGGGACGGTGCAGCATTGGTGGAGATGTAAAATAATACAGTGGGAGGTTCAAATGAGATGGTGGATGAAATAAATAAAAATGAAACCCATAGGGACTGAAGACAGGAGATTAAAGGGGTAAACAATATGAGAGGGTGGGGAAAAGGAGAGGAACAGTGGGATTAGAATCCCAGCGATAAATCCTTTCTTCTTCTTCCCTGCTCACATCCAGGGGCTATCTTCACTCCCCCCCCCCCCACACACACGCCTCCAGGCTGTCTTTACTCTCATCACCCCACCCTCAGTCCTGGAGAAAAGTTCAATCTTTGCATTTTCATTGTGGTTGCCCACACCAACCCCCACGCCTCATGAAAGTTTCATCTCTCTCGCTCTCTTATCCTCTCTCTCTCTCTCTCTCTCTCTCTCAGCCTCTTGTCACATATGCATCCACGGCTGGATACAGCTCCTCAGGTGAGGAATGATGATGAAAAAGCGCCAGGCAACCAGCAGAGATTTTCCATGCTGGGCTGTACCCGGCTCTGCTCGGTGGTGAAAGAAAACAGCCTGCATGGAGTAAGACTGGAGTTGCCTTCATAGCTATGCCACACAGCCCAAAGCACAGGATGCAGCTGGTCTGATTTGAGGCCTTTTTGCTTCACAGGTACAAAGATCTTTGGGAAAATGCCTCCCCGGATGAATCTGATGCATGCTCAAGACACACGGCTGAAATAGCTGATATGACTTCGCAGACACAACTCTTTGTGTTGGCCCATGCATGCCAAGTGAATGTATGTATTAAAACCTCAGCTGCACAGCCACACACACACACATGTGCGCGATTGTAACATTTATTCATGCTCACACTATCACAAAACAAACACTGGCAGGCCGAGAACAGGCCCAGGTTGTGGTGTGCCAGCAAAGGCTATAAAAAGGCCCCCGCGAGCACGGCAGGCATTCAGATTATGAGAAAAGTTTACTACGGTGAATACCTCAATACGCACGGTTGTCAGCAAGCCTGACAGAGAAACGTATACTCAGTGCAATTCTGATATGATTAAAAAGGCAGTGAAACTTTCTTCAGTTCCACATGGTAAACAGCGTTACCTCTGTAGCATAAATCCAATCTAGTGTCGATGTCACTGCAGTAAGGAGGCATATATAGAAAAAGTCTGAGAATGCCATGACCTGACTTCAGCTCGAGTGGGTCCACACAGCAGTCTGTTAATGTCCTCTGTGAGACATTCACTGACTCAGACCTCCAAACCGGAGCAGCTCTGCCTTCATAGATTGTTCAAATCATGCCACCTGTCCGACGAGCAGCGAGACCATGCAGCAGAACGATTGTCCACTCTGTCATGGATGTTTTATCGGATACCTGGAAGCCAGCGTCCGACGCGCCTGCCTGCCGGGACCTGATGTCGCTCTGGATAAAATAACTGAGAGGCTGCAGCATGCAATCTCTCACAAATACAAATACATCCAGAGAGACTTCATTTGGCATATTTACAGTAGATCCTTAAACCAGAATGTCAATGTGCAGCTATTACTGAGAGTGGGAGGGAAAAAGAGAAGGAAGGAAGATAAACATCACTTACTAAATACCAAATTACCGTGGGCCATCAGAATTTAGGGGGAAACACTGCTATCATACATCAGGGTGACAGCTGAGGTTCTCCCTGCTGAAACAGGCGCAGTTGCCCATAATGAATCTTTAATGCCAATGCCTACGGGCGATGCGGCCTTCACTTCTTCCCTCCTGCCTCTCCATTTCTTTGTTCACTCTTGTTCACATCCTTGCTCCCCGATCTCAATTTTTGTCTCTTTCCCTATAATTCTTGTTCAATTCAGCGTATCATAACCCGATCGTCAGACATCCTGTATGACAGCAAGCTGAAGAACTGGATACACTTACTGCAGCACTCCGTCTCTTTTCTCTCTCCCCAACTCTCTATTCTCACTGTTTCTTTCTTTTGACTTATATGTCTTAATTTGACATGCTATACTGTGACTTTCATGACTTTATTCCACATGCTATACACTAATGACAACTTATATATGAATACTCTATTCCATCTCTGATAATAGATTCTTCAAAATGCTACACACTGGCCCTTTAAGATGTTGTCTAAGTATATTGCTTTTACAACATCAGCTAATTGTTTCCACCACAGCAACACCATAATAGCTGTTTTTCGACATTCACTGCCTGTTGCTATGATAAAATGATGTCTGCAGTCACAATCTGCTACCAGCACTTGTTCCTCTGCAATAATCTGAGAGGTGCGTTGCATCAACTGACTTCACTTCTATGTGGCTATTATGGATGCTGAGATATTCTTGTGCAGCTCGACTGAGGCTCTTTGTAATCAAACGCTGGGGCCCCGAGGCGGAAGGGAGGGGGAGGCGAATCAAAACAGCTCAGATTCCCAATCATTTCAGCCCTCATTGAGAACAGATATTGATGGGCAACGATGTGTGTGAGTCAATTTGACCAGAGCTCCGTCTCCCGTGGCCAGACCGCGAGGCACCCACAGTGAGAGCTGGGAGGAGAGGGAGAGAGCTTTGGACAGAGCGTGGATCAAGATGGATCAGGATACAGAGAGAAATGAAGCAGCTGGGGAATGGATGGGTATATAGATACAGGGACAACGAAACTATTCAAGACGTCGAGGGAGAAACTGGAACAGAGAAAGGTGTTTGAGTAAGCGGATGTGCAGAGATAGAGGGGGATGATAGCCGGGATGAGATGAGTCTGTCTGGGCTAGGTGAGATGGATTAGTGTGTCTCCTGCTACCTGTGCGGGGGTCAGTGTTAAACTGTCGGGGCCAGATAAGGGCCTGGCAATAGCTTGAGTGTGGGCGAGCATTGACTGGTTACTTCATTGATTTAGCTTGGAGTGAGCACAGAGCGATGAGCAGAGGTCAGACCTGTACAGCTGTTCATCAATGTGTCAGGGACTGCAGCGCCCACCGAGGCCGATCTCTACGACCAAATCACCTGCTGCTCATTCCATCGACACCGAGGAGACACCGCGCACTGAAATATGGAGCGTGATCTAAACTTTACTGGCCCCGGATGTACACAAGATATATGATCCGTCACCCGTTGATTTTCTTGATTACATCCCTAAAAGTCAACATATTCTCAGGCTTGTGTATGTCTGCACACATGTTACAATAAACACATCAGTGCGCACACATTTCAGTGGCTTCCATTAAAGAGAGTGAGCCACTGAGGGGCTGAGAGATGAAGTGCTTCCGCGATTCAATAAAATGTTCCTCAAACGTTGAAGTGATGACTCATCAATCACACAAAGGCAGCTAAAATAAAACATTCTGTCATTTTCAAGTAAGCTGCTCCATCTTATATTACATTATATGTTGTGCGGCGCTATGGCTGGCAAAAAAGAGAATCAGGAATTACAACATTTTTATTATGTCAAAATTATGAAATACTTTAATAAGATATAAGTATTTTTTCAGTCAGTCTTTATTCGCTATATAGCTGAGGTACCAACAGTGCGTCTCACTCTATGCTGAGCTTAACATACAGACTAGAGGCAACTAAACCAACAAGATATAATGTGTAGATTAGTGAGCTTCAGACAAGCCGTAAAACAAGGCCAAGCTAATGTCTGACTATTAGTTTACATTTATTATTTTGACTAATTTATTCATTTGAATACGTTGGTGCAGTCATCTGATGGTGTAAACTTAATATAAGTATTTTCATTTAATTCCTCACTTAGTTTGTGTGGCATTAATAAGCTACTTACTCAATGAGGCGTTATACATAACAAATGAAATGTGCATAAAGTTGAACTCCAAAAGAAAGAAAATGCTAAATGGCTACAAGACACAGAACTGTGCATGTACAGACAGTGAACCCACGAAAACACAAAGCTCTGCTCACCAGGGAGAAGTCTTTTATTTCTTGTTTCCTTGTTCGGGGCCCAGTGCTGTTCTGACATTAGTTGTGAGGGTGGTGGTGGTGAGGGGCAGGTGGTGAGGGGCAGGTGGTGAGGGGCAGGTGGTGGGAGGTGGATGCTGGGAGAGGAACGGCCCAGGGTAGGATGTCTATAATTACATATTGATTTCTCGGGGGCCGCTGTTCAGGCAGCGCTGTGAATGTGTAGAATAAATCACTCGGACCTCTATGATAGCTAAGTATTTATTCTTTTTAATTCTGTTTATGGTGATCTTGATTCATGCCCTCCAACCCTGGTCACGCCTCAACGCCGCTGCCACCTTCATGTCAGGGGAGATCAGGGTACATGGCTCTGTGTGTGTGTCTACATGCACGAGTATGAGGGGCAGCGCTAACGTCCCGGGGAAAATGAAGGCTTCCAGAGTAAAGGGCCCCTTACAGTTACTGATCCTTATCCCAGTCTGGGAGTTTATTCGTAGAAGCTTTACTCTCTTAACTGTCAAACAGAGTCACCTGCAGAGTGGCAATGATAACAGGGTGTTACTGCTCAGCATACTACAAACATATTAAAAAAATGGTGGTCCATCTTTAGGCTTTGGGTTTTCTTCTGCACGCTTTGTCAGACAGAACTGATGCTTATTCTTCAGAAACGTGTGCCTCTCACCGCCGCATGGTGGTGTTTTCATTGACTGATGATATCTCAGACACTGCACATAAAACAACTGGAGAACTGACAAATAATGATAAATAAATAAATATAAATGTGTATCATTGCTTGTGGAAGACATTTTTATGGCTGCCTTGTTGTTTAAAGGAGGTAAAGGAGAAAGATGAGACGAACCATATTGATCCCTGAGGGTGAAAATACTGCAGCAGAACTATTATACAGATAAAATACAGTGCAAACACCGTATTTACTGATTATATTAAAGATTAGTGATAACGTTGCCTTTCAAGGATTTCCAGCTGAAGTAACAATTTACAGATTCAGCTGCAGATGTGTTCCAGTGAACTGCAGCAGCACGCTGGATGTGTTTTGTGCAGTTCTGTGTCTTTGCTGTCTAAGTGAAGGCTGAAGGCTGTGTGGGGTTGTGAAGGATGAGGTGGAGGTGAACAAATGCTTCTTTGGCTTTTTTTCTGACTTCAAATTGACAATTTCATTTTAGCCCACTCAGTCTCAACTCAAAGGCCACGGGCACTGCCACAGTGAGCTTATGCTATGTGGTGGGAAGGAGATCTGTATTCTATATCTGTGTATACTGGCTCTTAGAGTTGCGCTCATCGATATTTTCATATACACGACAAAAGAAATGACTACGTGTTATGTGAAAGCCGTCGCTTGCAGTGATGAACCCACAGAGAAACATCACCTAGCTTTGCATTTCCACTCAGCTCCACACAGTGTTTTAGCATCTTCTGGCTCATTGCTTTGATTTGTCCCACAACTGTTGCAGTTTTGGTTCAGCCAAAGGGATACGTTTCACACTCACAAGGGTCTGCTGGGTGTGTATATAGCACAGCGCTAACAAGTTAGCCATATCAAGTTTATAATGTGATGGACTGTCAGTGTTACATTTAGAGCTTCTGCTGCCTCCATGCGGCCAAAAATAATCAATTTATGCAAGTTTGTTGGTGAAACGGGGGAAGTTCTGGTCCATATGCCGTTTCACTTGTGGAAACACTATCACATGACGGTCCGCGTATGTTTTACAAGAGTGTCTCATTTGAATCAATGGTAAAATACATAAATACAATTTTGAAATGTATTTAATTTCATTCACATCTGGGGTGATGGGCAGCATTCATAAAAAGAGAGATATTACAGTATTGACAGAAAACGCACACGGAACTACCAACTTGTCACTGCGACTTGCTGTCATTATCTCTCTGACAGCCTGAGGTGCTCTCTGAGCAGGACCACGGCACCTGAATTTGATCAAGACGGAGGCACAATGAGAGGCACCATTAACGGGATTCATAGTTCTCATCACAGTTGCTATGTCAACCCAGGTTTCGGTACTCGTACCTCTGTGAAAGCAGTCTGGATCCGTATTGCTTGCCCACTAATGCACATTAGTGTCAGCGCATGACAGTATACGTATGTGGAAACACACAGAGACCATTAAGTCTCTCTCACACACACAAAGGATCAGTGAAAGCAGCACAGTTCTCCCAAAGCAGCTTGAGAAACACACTTGTGACACCTTGAGCTAAAAGCATTGCACTCAAATATGAATTGAATTCATTTGCACTAAAATAAAAGCACAAAAACAATTCAATAACCCACTTTTCTCCGTCTACTGCGGCGGCTCAGTGGCTGCATGGGCAGAATGAGTTATGGCTAGAACAGAAAAAAGAGAGGGAGACAAATCCAATCCACCAGAGGTGTCATTATGCCTGATGAGCACAATGACACCTCAACTCATCCCTCAGACTCTCACTCTCTGTTTCTCTGGCTGAGCCACAGCAGCTCATTGCTGCTGTGCTCCTGTTGTGGCCCATCAAAGCCAAGGTGAGGTTTCAGTCATGTCTGGCTGTTTTCAGCTCTTTTGTTCCCCCCCCCCCCCCGTTGGCGTTTATGAACTGCATCACCGCGACACGGCGCAGCACAACAACTCACACATGACGAATAGAGAGATCCAAAGTGGATCGAACGTGTAATCTGCGAGAGGGGGGGACGGGGGTGAAGCTGACTTTGAGTGTCTCGCTGAGGAATGAGAGACCATCCCGTTTTATGACGGATATCCTGTCAGAGAGAAGGCAGAGCTGCCAGCTGCTTAGAGGCATCACATGTCCCATCTCAACTGATGCCTGATCGCAGTAAACAAAAAGACTTTCCCCAGGTAAAGTTGCTCCCAGTGTCACACTTTTACATTAAATAATAAAAAAAAACTGTCAGCAAGAAAACTTAAAAGACGACTACTATATGTTCAGTAAAAGCCTTGTGTCACCATCAGCAAAGTGAACGTGTTCCTTCGGCTGTTGCGGTGACCTGAAGACACCCTACGAAACTGTGTATCCAAAACACCATTACAGTTTATTGTTGCTTTAAAGCAGCAACCATGTGAACCCGTGACCTCCTGCCTTCAATTGCACCAGTCAGCTTCATGCTCAAAGGACCATGTAGGTTCATTCTATGCAGCAGAGCAGTGATTTGCAATAGCTTTGCCGTGCTGCTAACCTGAGTCACGCTGTGAGGAGTGATGAACTCATTCAGTGATTTTGATGCCTAGTAATACAGTAAGTAATGTGAACATACTAAGCAGAGGTAGCCTGATAATCTGACTGAATTGTCCTGTTGTTTCCCTGGGATGCATCCTTGTATGAGCACACCACCATGAATTGCAGAACAAATCAGAGATGTTGTGTGCAGGGATTTTTAAGCACTAGGCCGACCCCTTTTCTTCCTAAACATTTGTATCATAAATCGTGCCTTCACATGTTCAAATCCAAGTTGCCATGTTTTCGTGATTTCACCGATACAGGATATCAACTGGAGAGATTTGAGCATCGTGTCCCAGTCAGCATGCTTTTGGTGATTTGTAGGCCAGCAGAAGTCTAGACGTCTAGACACTTTAAATGTTTTAATGACTGTATTTCAAAGTGCATAGTCATTAAATATGATCAAAAAAACTCTCACAAATCACCGAATCATTGCTCACAGTGCTTGTCTGCATTTCCCTGTAACTCGGCATGAAACATACATACTGTACATTCAAATAGCAGAAAAATGGATTTCATTAATATTTTTACAAATAAATTGAGTGAGTCGACCACTGAGTCGATCGTGGCATGTCAGGTTTAAAACACTTGTGTTTTTAGGTACTAAAACAGCCAGAACATCAACCCGAGGTGTGGTTCTCTTTTCAAAGATAACTTTGTTTAAAGGCAGCTGAGGGTTTAATATTCCTGCAGCAACATTGTACCTGCTGAGTGATCCATATTATTTAAATGAGTCAACGCTAATGTGAAGATTATTCACTGACACAAGCCCCATGGGCATACCTGACCTGTGAAGTACGCTCCATCCATCTCACCTCACTATGTGCTCCCACTTTATCTTGTTCCATCTCTCGTCCAGGTGTCTCGCTCTCGCCTGCTTTATAAAGATACCGTTGGTAGCTTTTGTACCTTTGAAATGAGGAAAGTGGATAAACTGAAAATATAAAGAAAACCTCACATCGATGAAGGAAATGGGAATGTAGCTGTTTCACATGTTGTGAGACAGTTGTGAGTGTTGATTGGTCCCTGTTGACTCTCACCTCTTTTTTATTGGCTGCCTTACCTTTTGTTTTTGCCAACAAAGGAATTTCGCCTCAGCCTACAACTCTATTTACATCTCCCTCAATTCCCTCAGCAATAAAGGCCACAGCTCGAGGCAATTGCAAGGACATGTGCTTGCGCTGGGGGCCTTGCTTTATAAGTGCATGTGTGTATGCGTGTGGTATGTGTGTGTTGTGAATTCCAAAAAGTCTTCTCACACACTCTACATGATGTTTGGAGGTGGAAAAATGTCAAAACGGGTGATTTAGCATATGGAGAACATTTTAAAAGCATGCAAAATAAAATCTGCCCTACGCAGACCTTCAGCCGTTCAGAATGTCTCATGTCCCTCAACCTCGTCTCTAGGTCAACGCACGGTGGAACTGATATCCTCACCTGCTAGAGGCAATTAACTCTAAATACGTCTCTTTCCGTTCATGCACCGCAATTCTTCTCCCAGCTGAGTATGATAAGGTTGAACTACGTTGAGGTTGAAGAGGGGGAGGGAAGCCTGCTCGTAGCCCCCACACTGTGATGGGTATTTACTTTCGTCAGATTTATTGGCAGTCATGCGGAGAGGTGGACGACTGTCTTTTGACCCTCGTGGTCCGGGGGAAGCTGCAGCGGGGGTTCTTTTCGCGCCGCCTCAGGTCACCTCGGATGGAAGGGTGGAGAGGGAGGGCGGAGCGGGAGGGTGGGCGGGCGGTGGCGTGAAGGGAAGGTTAGGTGATGAATCGGAGGAGCAGCTCAGGGTCAGCCTCTATTGTTGGGGTGATGGGTCAAATGAGCGCGACATTGAGTGCGTCACCTGATGCATGTCCTCGGCTACGGCTGGAAGATGAAGTTGTAACTCAGAGCGGAGAAAGTGAGAAAGAAGAGAGGAGAAAGAGATGAAGACACCGGAGAGACAAAAACACAGATTCTGTGGATCTGGAGTCGCTGTCTCTCGACTGACATTTCAATTAAATTGCTATCATGAGTGCCAAGAGCATTGTTGACTTCATATCTCGCACAGATATAAATATATATATATATATATATTTTCACTCTGAAGGAGTTGAATTACTTTCGAAAAGTGTTGGAAAATTCCCCAACTAAGGAGAGTGTAAAAGGGCCAACAGGCAAAGTTTCACTGACAGTACAAAGATGTTTTAGAAAAGTCTGAACTAAAGATAGGAGCAGCTACGGTGATTTTACATTCAAAAAACATATAAAATAGAAATTAAGGTAATTCCCCTTCACCGTTCTACATCCAGACTTGGTGCTTTATCTTTTTTTAAATTCCTCTGGGGTGTCTATGATGTGAATGTCACTGCAGCTCCCTTCACCCGCTCAGCCATTAATGTCGTCCTGGAACATGACAGATCTTTGAAGCACCCCCCCCCCTCTCTCTCTTCTCGCCGATGTTCCTCCCGTTTCCAGCCTAAGATGACGAGCCCTAAGAGCTGTGCCATGTTACAACACTGTATTTCAAACCTATTGTGGTGACATTGTTGACAGTGGTGCATGCTTTTGGTTGACTCCCCTCTCTTTATTCCTCCCACTCTGTCTCCTGCATGCCGAATGTCATTTTATACGGCGCTGTATACTGTACCCCTGATGTCCTTGAAGAAAAACAATGAAGATCTACAGAATGCTAAGAGGCACATGGGCGTAGCATTGATAGCAGCGGTGAGCTATCAATCTTTGAAACAGATGGCCTATCAGTTGCATGGCTTTGTCCTCGACATGTCTACTACGCTGCACAGAGGTGACCGTTCACAGATAATGCACACTGAAGATGATGCTGTGCGCATATTTCGCTTTAAAAGTAAATTTACTTCCTTTTTTTTAATAATGGAAAGGCAGCATATCTGAAGTACTTTGTTACATTTGATAATCATAATTACAGTAGATGATTAACATTATTTCGTCTATTTTCATGGAAGCTAATGAAGGCTGGGATGAAATGTAAAATAAGCGATTAGGCTGTAACCAGCAGCCCATTGTTCCACCAGCACATCCCGCTTATCAACAGCTACATGTTGGCTTTCACGGCACAAGAAAGAGCAGCCGTGTCAATCCTCATTAACTCTCCCAGTGAATTAGAGGCAGAGTACATGATAGGAAATTAATGTCTGCAAGGAGATACTTAAATTATTCAACAGTAACAGGATTACGATGAAAGATCACCATGCTGGCTTCTTTCTCTCCGTCCTCATCCATTCTTCCTCCCCTCCACCTCCCCCTCTTTCTTTTTGTGCCCCTCTTTCCTTTTCAATACTGTCAGATGGCAGTCATTGCCCTGTGTGTGTGTGTATATATATATATATATATATATATATATTAAACCTTGCCTTATACTTGTGTTATCCCTGTTGTTGGTGTTGCCGTTACAATCTTATATAATCTTAAATTATAATACTTTTGTTTTATTCATTCATCTTTTAATCCTCAAAAAAAATCAAGTACATTATATTTAATGTGTTCAGTGTCTCCTCAGGAAAAACTATGGAGATTATGTTTTCAGTCCCATGAGCAGGATGTTTAAAAAAGAGAAACCAGTGAACAGCACAGAGATGTGGTGGATATGCTGTTGGCTGTGGGAAAAGTATTTCGTTTTTGATTCAAATCTGGATCAATATGTTGATTCAGAATATGTCTCAGATGTCACCGCTTCTGACATTGCATACTTCGCACTACATACTCAATATGTATACTATCGTGCAACATATGTGCCAACCTCATTGCACCAAACGACATGTGAGAATCATAAAGTCTGAACTAACAAAGAAATAGATAATTTCTACGAAAGTGGAATCTTGCACTTACATTATTGACGTTACAGAGCTCTCCGCCATTGTCTGCTATGAACGTCGTTTTTACTAATGCATAGCACAGCCACAGTGGAATATTTATGCTAGGGTAGTGTCCAGTGATTGCATACTGTATGTTTCACAGGAACATTTGATTTCATACTCAGACATGTTCAAAAATACTGTTTTAACGTAGCTAAATAAGCAAACTACTTTTTAATTTTTTATTTTAGAAGTTGCCTCCCATGACTGTCTATAAGACTAACTGCCAGGCAAGCAACACTGACTCCAGGAAATCACAAGTAGTGTAACCCATACTATATATCACAATTTGTCATTTTTACACTTTGTATTTCGTACAGATTGAACAAGCCAGATATAGTGTGTTAATTGGTGACGCTGATTGTTTTACATTTGGACAGAGCCAGGCTAGCTTTTTCCCTCCATCTTTATTTTCAGCTAAATGAACCGGCTGCTGTGTAACAGAGACATAAATGTAAGATTGATATCAATCTTCTCATCTAACTCTCGGAAATAAAGCAAACAAGTTTATTTTCAAAAACGCCAAAATATTCCTTCAAAAACATAAAAAAAATAGGTTTGTTTCAGAGAATAAATAAATAATCTGTATATAGTTTGCAGGATGGTGTTCAGGTTAACGTTGTTCCAGTCACTTTATTTGTAGTTTTGATGACTGAAAGTCCACCTCAGGCTATTTACTAGAACTTGTTTCTAATAACCGAGTTATTTCAGTAGAATGGGATGTCACAGTAAAAACCTTCATGTATTTTGTCGCTGCAACCAAAAGCCAACAACACTTTTGCAGATTTTGCAAAGAAGGCAAGAAGGAGCTGCAACCCGAGGCAATGAGACAGACGGAGGGGCTGCGGAGGCATTTGAGGACGTCTTAAATCCATGGCAACAAAGATTGAGAAATGTGTATGTGTTGCAATGAATGGAGCCATGTACAGCTTCTGCTTAAATCTATGGAGATGGAAGAACAAAGATCATTGTGTCTTAGTCACTGACAAAGGCTGAGAGCGGATATGAACAAAACAGCTTTCTGCCGTGCAGCAGCCGCACTGAACTCAAAGAGAGACGCGTGCCCGAGTTAAGACAGGGAGCGAATATCATATTAGTCGCTGTAAAAATGAAAATATGATGCATGATCCATGGCTCCACATGTCCATGTTGTATCTAGGCAGTACAATATATATATATTTGCAATAGGACAGTTTATGAAGTAGCTGTTACTGTAAACACCGGCACCTTTTGAGTATGAAATACTCGGTGCAGTCTTGAAAATTGTCTGTAAAGAGTTAGTAGTTTGTTATCTCCTCTGGACTGACTTCCACTTTAAACTGAAGGGGATTGTTCATGAATTCTTTTCGCATCTTCTCACACAGGACGGTGTTTGATCCATATTCCATATTTACTACATGTTCCTGCACGATCACTGAGAGATAAAACGCTTCATATTATGTGTCAGTTGTTTGTTATTGTTATATGCATATCACAATAAATCAGCCATTGTTGTTGTTGAAAATATACAGAGCAAAAGTTAGAGCGCTGAGGTCTTCCTGTAGTGTTTGTGATAACACTTTGAACGTGGGTGTAGCCCCAGGACTTGGCCTGCCATCATATGAGGGGAGAACAAAACAACCGGTTATAAAATGTGAGAACTTAATTGGGCCTGATGAAACATTTAACAATTACACAGCATTCTACCAAGCAGCTCTTTTTGCAATGAATTACCAATATTTAGTGCTTCACCTCATAATTACCACTGCCCACAGGTGGTGAAAGTATTGTTCTCAAGTAAAACTGTTCATTTAATCTAACAGAGTAGTGTGCTGTGAAGACGGAAACATATTGTGAAACGATTGTACGCAAGTAACGAGAGGAAAGTGACACATGTTGCTGGCTTTCGTAGGAAAACACACGGAAAATGAGAAGTAACTTTCCGTAAGATGTCGTACGAACCGTCGTCTGAGGACACAATGAGCTCCGCCCTCCTGCGGCCACAGACGTTGATGATTCATCGACGTTCTTTTGCTGTTTTCACACCGTTTGTCAGGACTTTTTCACGTGACTTTTGTTTTCACTCTGTAACAGATGCGACTTGAAATGCAGAACAATACTTGTGATGAATAATAAAAGTGAAATTACCAACTTTTTTTAAATACTCAAAAAAGTAGGTAAAAGAACTTCTCTGTAAAACAAGAGTAAGTGAAATACTTCTACCGCTGCTACAGTCCAAAGCAAGTTCAGCTGCAGAAACAAGAGACAATCAAAAGGCCTCGAGTTACATTACGTGGGATATGAATACCTGTGAGGAATATACAACTCAGACATGCTATCTCTTGGAATACATCGATTATGGAGGCATGTTACACTGTACTTAAATATCACTTTTCTCTTCCACAGTCTGGAATCAAAGAGTGCTTAAATGCACCACGGCTGTTTCTGCAGACTGAAGCATGAGTTTGTAAAATGTAGCCAGAGACCGTTGCTTTGTCTTTAGCCGGCACTGCAGGATGTCTTCAGAGGAGTAACCTGAGGCCAGGGATGTACAATGACTGCAGCACTAATTATCAACTGCTTCTGTAAATGGTCAATTAATTATTAATCTGTGATGGGTTATAGATACAAGACACAAATATGGAAGGAATTGTACCTGAGTTTAAGTTCTCTAATTCTAAGAAGCGGTGCTGGGATTTAGTGTATTAACCATAAAGTGCTCAGGCAGATATTTGTGACAGCAGTTGACAATATTCAGGTTTTGCCTTATTTACAGTATCAAGGTACATATGTATTTGTCCCTGAGCCAAAAACCCCAAAGAAAACCCTAATAATTAAATATCATTTTGAGTAATGGCACTTCCAAACAGAGTGTGAATAACTGGGAGAACAAAAACAAAAGGTTCCCCTGATGTCAGCGAGCCCGCGGGCGGGGTAAATGTGAGGCATTTGATGAATTAGCTCTTTATGTGATAAAAAAAAGAAAGAAAGGATGCAGGCAAGTGGAACAAAGGGATAGTGAGCAGTTGGGTTTTATTCATTGTTTTTCCTGAGGTCAGAGAAAGAAGACAGAGGAGGAGAGAGGCGGATGTACAAAGGGAGGAGTAATTAGACACTAAGAGCAAGGCATCTTTTACAGCACAGTGAACATGCATCAAGCCATCGCCTTGCCTCCGAGATATCCTGTTTTATTCAACGGCTTTCCCGTTCGCTGACTGAGCTCCGCAGCTTCAACTACAAATAATGTAAGACGTTAAGAAGGGTGCTGATGGTGAAGGCAGTAAAGTTTCATCAGGTCACCGGAAAGCAGCAAAGTTTTAAGGTTTTTTCCAAACAAGCTGGAAACACTTTAAACGTATTATCACCTTATAAAGTTGTTTGGGCGAATGTGTTGCCTATTTGCACATCCGGCAGATACAGAACAACATGAGTGTTCATTTGGAGTCGTGTCCAATATTTACTTTCCTTAAAGTCCTTGTGGTCTAAAAATATCTGACTCTCTAACTTCGTCCGGCTGCTGTTTGGTGCTGCGTACAGCTGGTTTTGAGAGCTGTTTCACTGGAAATAGTTGCCTGTTGCAGTCCAACAACAACAAACGACACTACAGGAGCAGAGACAGTGAACCAAAACCCTACAGTTAGGGTCAGAAAACCTAAACAACGCATGTGGAGCTCAAAGGAACCTAAGAGCCAAGTCTGAAATATCTTTTAATACACGTCCACATAAACACTTGATTCATTATTCATGTGAGAATATTTCTTATTGCAGTTTTAAGTAGGAATTCAAGTTCAAGAATGTGTATCTCAAGAGGCCGGAGTGGTGAAGTTGATTGAAAGCCATTAATATTCTTTTGTGTGTGGCGGCCTTAATTCATCTGATGTCTTTTGTGACACAGTTTATGTGTTTCATCATACTTTTTAGAAGACGTTTATTAGAGCACTTTAAAGATGACACATGCGGTAATTTGAATTTATCCAAGTCCTTTCTTTTACTCTTCCAATTTCATAACATGTTACTTTTTCCCCAATAAGGAAATGGATGGTTTCCCACGTTGTTCTTATCACTGCTACTGTAACCAACCCCTGTGGTCGTCACATGACCTGTGACGAGGGCTCACAACTAGACTGAGCTTTATTAAAAGGGGTCGCATGCCAAAAAAGGTTGGAAGCGACTGGTGTAGCAAAGTGTGTTGGCTCTGACACACATGAAGTCATCACGTTCTTCCTTTTCAGCAGAAAGGCTCAGAACCCAGATGACCTGAACCATAATACTAAAACACCAACAGTAACATGAAGAGGTCACAAATGACACTGAAAGAAAGAAGACATTTTCCACATGTAAACATTCTCCCCACAGTAAAACATATTCATAAAGGCATCTCCTTGTGCTTGCTTTCAGTGCAAACGTCACCATCTGAGAAGCTTTTCTAGCACCTTCAGACACTGCTCAGGCAGATGTCACCCCCTCCCTTAAAGAAAAGAGCGAATGAATGCATTACCGAGCCAGCGTCTATTTAAAACCAGCAGATTGAGTAAGCCAGATGTCAGATGTGTTTCCATATTAGTCACAGCTCACTGGTAAAGGGGATAAAGTTGGCTACATCAACAGGACACGCTGGCAAACAGCCAGAGTTGTCCAGGCAGTATATACAGGCGACAGCCCCATCAGCTGGATGACAAAGCTAGGTGGCTAAGATAATGTGCTGTAATTCATTGACATTGCATTTTCCCACTGAGCCATTCAAAATGCTATCTACAGAAAATGGAGCTAACAGATGCCTCACGGGAATATTAAGCTGACTAGAAATGAAGCTCTTTGACAGTCTCACGCTCATATTGATGTTCTTGTATCAGCCCCGACTTTGGCTTTCTTCCCCTCTCTAAACACAGGTCTCTGCTGTACCAAGAAGAATATACTGTAACAAAAGAAACCAGCAACATGCCTGTTTCAAACCGAAACCTCAAGCGGTTCTCTTTATTTCGGGTCAACACTACATCGCATGTATGTTTCTGTTCTCACCTTCTGCAGCGTGAAGATCTTTGAAGAAGTCTGACGGTGTGTGTTGAGGGATGCCCCCGAGGTATGCAGACCTCGGGGGTTATGTGCTAAACTCTATGGTTCTTCACCGAACGTGCAGCTCTCTCTTCATGTTGTCTTTGACGTGATCGGGCGCCTGGAGCAGCTTGGAAGTGCACTTTTGAAAAGAATGATACGAGAGTACATCCGTTTCTGGGTTTGTTGTTCTGTGGTGAGGTTATTCTGCTGTGAACCCTTGGAGAGCTTCTCACACTTATTCCCCGATTCCAGCAAAATGAGCGCATGTATGTACGTTTTTTTAAACACGGAAAACCGGCCTCTCTGGCCTTTTTCTTTTCATGTGTTCGACGTCACGGATGCTCCGCCTGGCACCAGAAGCAGGGTTACTTCTTCTTTTCTTTGTAACTCATTCAGTCTCTTTTGGTCCCGTTTATTTGGTTTCTGTTGATTTTGAGTATTACAGTTTCACAACGATCAGCAAGGAAAGATGACTGTTGTTGGACTGGAGTCTGGTGGCTTTGGGGAGAAGCTATTAAATGTATGTTTTGTATGTAATAAATAATTGTCCAAATCCCTATTGTTTTTATTTATTACATATGCAATTCAACGCACATCTCAGAGCATCGCAGCAAAACAGGGACGATAATTAGGGCGTCCACGAGGGTGTCATGTTTCCATCACTACTGTTCGGCGCTGGAGCTGATAAACAAGTGTTGTATAATACAATTCATGAGGTCTGTATAGATTGTCAAGTACAAGAGAAACAGGACGTGTAGGTGGCCAATAAGTAGACACAAGTGGAGTGTAAATACCTTCTGTTTCATGCTCGCTCTGACAAGGTGATTTTTCCTTGTGGGCGTCCGACACCGGGAGAAAAAGTCTCTGTGGCATGAAACACAAACACCACGGTGCTACAGTCAGACTGAAGAGAACATAAATTACAAAAGCGCACGGGGTCAAAGGTCTGCACTTTTGCTGGAGGACAAATTTGGTTTGAAGCAGAGAACAGAGTGAGGTGAGAACAAAGTTCAGTTCTCTGGTTAACGAGGTCAGAGCCAGCAGTGCAGCCGATCCACAGCCAGACATGCACTCCACTTTGATAGAAGACGCCCATCCAAAGGTCACAGCTTCATTTTAAAATGTATTTTTGCTTTTTTGTGAGAATAATATCAACACAGCAACAGGTGCATATTTTACGAAGAGGCCATTTAGTAACCTTCTCAATGCCGGATCAGATGAAGGTTTTAAAAATACCTCGAAAGCTTCACGCAGGTCAACCTCGTCTGAACAGAGACAAAGACGCAAAGAGCTTAATGTCTATCTTTAAAGACTGTAGGCTTTTTTTGAATGGTGGATTAAACTGTTGTCTACGGGGCACGCTTTAAGGCCTTCAGAGTACATTTCATAACCCGTACTTCACAGTAAAGTGGTCTTCTGGTTTACACTCACAGCCACTCACGCTTCCTTTGCATGCTGATGACACCGAAGCCCGTGAAATGCCTCTGTTTCCCATTTATGACAGGAAAATGGAAGAAGAACCACACTGATAGCTGCTCCGATGCAAGCAGTGTAAATGTTTACCTAAATGTTACGGGAACAACATTTTAAAAAGCACGGTCTTTTCACCGCAGCACCTGTCTCCCGTTGACCTGCAGCCGATGGATGTTCATGCTCAGCCTCAGCTCTGAATGGCACCATAATGCATCGAAAATAAAGCACCGATGAGTCACTGCGGCAGAGGTGGAGAGAGCTTCAGTTTTGTTCACAGCAACGCAAGTAAAAAGTGTGATACATAATTTAAAGAGATGCCTGTGACAGATATGTCTTCTACTGAATATAAGTGTCAGAGTAAGAAGAGAGGAGAGACAGTGATATTATAAAGACGAGGGCTCCCTCGTCCTTGCAGTAGAAGTGTGTGAAAGAGGCTGTTACTGAAAAGCACACCCATCTGTGGCCATTTCAGGGGGATTTCAAACTACCCCCCCCTCTCTCTCCCCCAAACTCCCACACATTCTAAATGATTTATCACCCAAGTATTACCGTATCTCCATATCCATGACACTGGTCCAGCCTGCCGTAAATAACCTTGTGTCTCCTCATTAGTAGGACAGCCATGTCTCCCTTGGCCTCATTGGCGCATACCCACACACAAACACACACCATCCCCCCTCGAGACCAGGCCAGCCATCGCCATCATAAATCCATGGGGCGTACAGTCTGGCAGCGAGGGCTGGGCAGCTCATTATCCAGTCAAGTAGGGCTTAGAGGTGACCCAGACTCTCTGGGAAACCCAGAGATACACAGAGAGATACAGGCTGATGGCAAAGCATTGTGGGTCCTCCACTTGAGGGGTGGTCTCCGCACTCTCACTTCATCACTGAGAGTTAATTAATCAATTGGCTTCACCCACTTGTTGCTAATTAGAGTCACAGAGGGTCAGAAGTTAACAGAAACTGAGTGGAAGGTGAGGAAACAGTCTGGACAGGTTTTCACCGGATAAAAGTCTGCAGTATTCGCTCTTTTTTTTTCATTTCACTTTACACATTTTGATGTTTTAGTGTAGGCCCAATTCATAAATGAAAGCAATTTTTATTTCAGGTAGTGATGCAAAACAATATGAAACACAAAAGGCACTGTAAGCCTCCCATTGGCTGACCAGTGCATTTTGTTACCTTTCAGTCTCCCCTGTTGCCACTGTCGAAGTCTCTGCAACACCAAGCCTGGAGCTTCTAAGCTACAGGCTGATGATGGAGCATATCTAAAGTGTTGGACTGAGGTAAGGCCCGACTGCTTAGCTCAGCTTGTGGCTTGAATCAACAAATCACAATCAGAAAATGTGCTTTAAAAAGTGGATGTTTGGTGCGTGTTAAGTTACTCTTTAAAAGGTCCCTTCCAGTGCAAGTTCTATCTCCTTAAAGCTGCTAAACCTTTTATCTTATTGTTTTGGTTCAGTCTTTCCTCTCTCATCAGCGATGTTTACAGACAGAGCAGCTGTCTTCATAAAAAAACGTCTGATGGTTGAGCTCTACCTGCCCGGCACCAAACAACAAATGAACAAAGCTCTGAATTGGTTGGTGAACACAGGAGACCATTTAGCAGCTAAAGAGCAGCTGTTCCCTCAGGAGTTGATAGAAACTTGGACTTATATTCGTCAGGTGAATACCAACATGACTCCAGATGGTTGATAATATTGCTGCATGTCTTAACTATGAGTCACGTGTGTTTTATGAAAGGCAGAGTTCAGGTATTTGCATGGATGTTCCCTCCAAATCTGAGCTGCTTGGTTTCCATTCATTTGCTTATAGCATGTAAATCAATAAGATCTTAAGACCGGCTCCAGTTTTTCAGTGACATGATCATTGCATGGATATTTGATTTGAAACATCTGCACTGCATAATGACAGCGTAGCTTTGACACATATTAGAATGCAGACTTGGTCACTGTGAGGGATCACACAGCTCAATCACTTTAAGAGTTAGAGAGGTACGCCACCAATTGTACACATGAAGTTCAGTCTACTTGTCACAAGATACAATAGTCCGCTGTGACTTTAGAGGAGGCTTTCTGAAGTTTGAAGGTATCTGTCTCATGTGAGTCGTCCAACATGAAGGAAGTAAGGAATCAAGTTTTTATGCTGTCGGGAAATTAAAGAAACCACATGGATGCTTGGAACCTTTCACTAGCTGTGATGGGGAAAGTATATATGATTTGTGCTAAATTCACTAAAACATGCATGATCTCATCTTGCTATTTAAACATTTTTAAGAAACGGATATTGATTGCGTAATATCTAAACGCTTCGATGCAAAATTAGAGGTAAATCTGGCACTGCAAGATCACAGAGCCAACACAGTCACACTCATATTCACACGTACGTAGTCTTGCATAACTCAGTTGTATTTAGAGTAAGTAAGGAACTGAAGACACCAGCTGCGACACCAAATCTGGCCATGGCTTTAAAGTGGTGGGTGGACAATGACCCCTTGACCTCTTCCTACATCTACTTCCAACATCACCATCACCATCACCTGGCAGAGTACTAAAACTGCCTCTGTGGTAGTTCCCGCTACAGTAGGTGTCTCTAGTACCGCATTTTGCCATGAAGACACACACACACACACACACACACACACACACACACACACACACACACAGAGAGTTGAAATCTATATCTGGTAAATATTACAAAACATAAAATGCAATCAGTTGAACCTGAATGTCTCTGTAACAATCTTTAGATATTTTAAGAAACAAATCTATAAATGTAGACTTATGAATGAGTCAAACCGCTTCCTTTCAAAGTTGGCACTATGTGACTGTCTCCCACCTGGTGTGGTCACGGTCCAGTGAGTCGTCTCGGGGGGGGGGGCCTCAGCTCAGCTGCTGATAGAGTAATACTACTGCTGCTCTGGGTATGTTTTTAGGGGAAGCGCTGACAGACAGCCGAAAGCGAACTGCTGTGCTGCAAGGGGCACGAATATGTGTGTGTGTGCGTGTGTGTGTGTGTGTGTGTGTGCGTGTGCATGTGCGTGTGCGTGTATCTAGCGGAGTTGATGAGCAGACAGTGAGTGGGCTGTGTGAAGTCCCAGCATGCCTCAGAACAGAGGATGTGGCGTTGGGGGGGAATGACAGCCATGAAAAGACAAGAGGCCAAAATCAGCTGAAAGACATAAAAGACTTCTAGTATGACAGCCCCCCCCCCCACTGATATATTTGTCGCTTGACATGACTTGATATTTTGGTAATGACAGAATGCATGTTTATGTCAACACACAGTTATAAGCATATATGACACAGACGCTGTGATTTAGGGTGCAAATCATTACCAGCCAAGAAAAAGCACTGCAGACAACTGTCTCCAGTTCTGCATCTATTTACCAACATCTGTCACATAAATCTGCCATTAGGCGTTTAGCTTGATCTTGACACAAATGGAAGAGAAAGGTACTTAGATCATACTGTAGTACCCATGTGCAGATACTTTAGAAAGAAATAATTTGGCATTGAATGTTTAAACAATGTTGTAATAGAACAAACACAATAGTTCTGCAGATGTGTCCAATATCAATGATCCGATTTGGCGATAGGGTTGATGAAAACTCACCATACATCTTTAAGTCTAAAACATCAATTGTAATGGACCTATATATTTCCATTCCCTTCAGTTATAAGAGAGTTATATCACCTAATGATGTAAAATAGTTGCCTACACACCAAGCACAGAACCAGAAACATTGCAACGGTGCTGATAGAGCTGACAGTGTTAAGCTGAAGAGGAGCAGACGCTTCCTCGAGGACGCTGACGGTCGGTTGTAACAGCCTTAAGAGCGCAGTGCAGAGCAGCGGGCGTGAGCCAGCCAGTGGGTCACGCTCACATGCACTAACATGCACTAAAAAGGAGGAGCACCTTCATTTTATGCTCAAGTAGACATTACTCTGCAAAATCTTTACATTACAAATAGTTGTTTAATGCTCTGGATATTGAATAGAGAACCTTTAAGGTTGCAGGCCGACCAAAACAATGAGCTTAAATATGCTAAAAAGCTCATTCGAGCACAGGGGACCTGCAGAATTAGTGAGAATTTTCTCAACAATTTATGTTCTTTGTGTCTGAAAATAGATTAAAATAAGCCTATTTGTTTTCACTCTCTTCAGTCAGGAAGGTTTCTCCACGCAGTGACACTGCTGTCGTTCTTTCTTCGTCTCTGTGCACCTGAGTTCAACCTTTTCTTTCAACATTTCTCTATTTATTGCTTTGTTCCCTTATATATTGCACTATGGAGTAAGACAGTCTCAGATCATAATTTGATATCAAAACAAGTAAAATACATGAGCCCAGACCGAGCTCATGAAGACCTATCATCCATCACGTGTTTCTTTCTCTCCGACCCCCCCTCGTCTTCTGTCAGCACTGGTTTCCATTGCAATCAGGTCTGTGTTCTGCATGTTGCACAGTGGCTGGCTACAATCTGACAACCCAATCCAGAGAACCAGTGGGAAACCAGTAGCAGCTAGCCACACTCAGAACGGTATTACAGTCCAGTTAGCAGCCTATATGCCTATATATGGCAAAAAGCCAGCACAGTGCCTCGGTTATTTCTGTATAACCGTCATTGTTCCTTTGGTTGTTTTTGTTCTTTGGTGCAGGATTGGGCTGCAAAACATCTCAAAAAACAAAAGTGTTTTAGTCACAGATGCTGAGCAAATGGCAGCTATATTTCTAGAAATTAAGTCTGGAAATGAACAGGTGGTTCCGGTAGAGGCAAATGCAATTTCTTCGCTCACTTTCACAACAGCACAGAAAAGATTTGAATCAAATAGTCTCGGCTGAAATAGCAAAGGCTAAGAATGTAAGTCCACTGCAGCCTGGATACAGAAACAAAAGCTGTCTCTGAGTGATATCCTTGTTCTGCAGAGTAGCTGAGCAGTAGCCTGCGAGGGCTTATTCCTCACATAGTGTGTATGTTGCAGTGGGTGGATGGGAAATGGAGGTTTGACTCCTGCCACCTCAGCAGTTATCTGACAAATCCATTTTAGCGACACTACGCTGTAAACTGTGGATGGACCTGCCAACCTCCCACCTCCAACACCAACCAGAGAGGAGAACCAGGCTCATTATTCAGGACAATTAGCCAATGGGCTGGGTGTCCCCTGTCGTTACTCATGGCCCATTTGGTCCCAGTCAGATGACGGTGCCATGTCCACTCAGGCTTTATGTCACTCAGGGGAGCTGACACAGAAAGACGGGAGAGAGAGGCGGCCAGCTCAAGATCAGGCTCAGCCAGGAATCCAGCCCTCATGGAACGTGTGTTATAACCAACAGCTGTGAAAGGTGAAAATAAAAGGAGAGATGAAGACTATGCAGGTAGGGATAACAAGCCAATAACACCATAACAGGGAGGGGAATATTTTACATCTTTTATCAAACATGAAGGAACTGTACGTGGCAGCCTCACAGCACAGCAGGCTGCTGTAGTGACAGCAAGAGATACTTGAGGCAGCAGCCACGGATGTGTGACACAAAACCACACACACACACACACACACACACACACACACACACACACACACAGAGTGAGAGATGAAACTGTGTATGACTAATCCAGTTAACACTATTCCCCCCACCAGTCTGGCATCAGAGTGTCGACCAGTTACCCACAAAGTTGGATGCTCTGCTTCTGTGGTGTGTGTGTGTGTGTGTGTGTGTGTGTGTGTGTGTGTGTGTGTGAGAGTGTGTGTGTGTGTGTGTGTGTGTGTGTGTGTGTGTTATTGGCCATGTAGGAGATCCAGAATCCAGTTTGGCCTCTTTCAATCCACGCTGGTTTATGTGCACAACTTTGTACATCCATGTGCGAGGGTGTGATGTGGGCAAATCAAAAGCGTGATTCTATTCCCATCAAGGCTTTGTGCCCGTGTCTGAAATTAATCATCAACCACAGACGCTGCCGGAGTAGGTTCGACCAAAGTAAAGTTTTTCTTTACTGTATCTATTTATCTTTGACAAATGAAACTCCAATAATTCTATCAATGAATAAATAACACATTATTTAGTACTAAAGTGCTGTGGTCTATCCATCATTATCGATACCTGATTATCCTTTTATGGTCTCGGGGGAGCGGAGCCGATCCCAGCTGACATTGACATCTACGGGTAATTTAGAGTCACCAATCACCCGTAACCTGCATGTGGGATAACACCATTCAAGTTTTCACTTCTTATTGGTGATGCACGGGCCATCATATTTTTATTACTCACTCCCACTGGGGCTGTTCTGGACATTTGTAGTCGACCAACACCCATATGATTTTGTTGACTAATTGATTTGCTGATTTATTCTGCAATCTATAAAATTGAGGAATAAGATTTCTTGAGAATAAGAAATAAATAATAAAAAATGTGTGATAGATTAAATAAATCTTAGGCGACTAACACCAAAACTGACACAAATATGCGTTGATCAGACACCCGAACCTGTGTCCTGCAAACCGCCAACTTTATGCATTATAGTAACTGTCACTCAGGTCTGAGACAAGGACTCAGACAAGCGGGCTCAGGTGCCGAAGCTCACGGTGTGCGTTTGTGTTAGAGAGAGAGAGAGAGAGAGAGAGAGAGAGAGAGAGAGAGAGAGAGA
>NW_022280061.1:3553133-3572462 GCF_004355925.1 Anarrhichthys ocellatus | reverse complement strand
AGAGAGAGAGAGAGAGAGAGAGAGAGAGAGAGAGAGAGAGAGAGAGAAGAGGGGAAGAGAAGGTGGAAAATTGCATGCAGTGTTTTACTATGATATTAATAACTCACTCAGAATGCTACTTTGTCACTTTTGACCGGTCCTCAAACCCGTAATATTTTGAGTAAACTCAGCCCGAACCCGCTGACCCAGCATCACTACGTTATATATCTCTAGTTTAAGAAATCTATGGTTTCTTAAAAACATGTATTTGTTTGATTATATAATCATTGATTATATGATTCATGATTTATTATTTGATCACACCTCGAAGAACTTGGGCTATCGGATTATTTAAAATTCATGGGGCCTATTGGTCTGAGATTATCGCCGTCCCGCCACATTAATAACTGCTTGGCCCATCGGTTGTTAAAAACTAGATTATTTATGAGAAAAATCATTTGTTTTATTGGTAATTTGTCCATGAACATCAAACTGGAATCAAAGACATCAATCAACCTTGAAAGACTTTGAGGTGTGTAACAGGTGTTGAGGTCAGGTATGCTGAGTGAGAAAACCCTGGAGTCCATACCGAGGGTTTGGCACAGATGTCTTTAACTCATTTATATGTTTCCCCATGTTAGAGAAAATATTGCATAATACCTTTGGTGGGCTGGTTCCAGACAGCAGGGTCTAATCTGTAGGATTTATAAGCAGGTGAATATATTAAATGACTCCGGTTTCCATTAGGCATGTCGCACCAAATTGTTTATCGACCCATATCTCAGCGCCGACACTCCTGATTAATGATGTTATTAAGGAGGGCGGAGCGGTGGAGGGAGAAAGATGACAGGCTATTTCGTGATTGACCATTAACGTGTGTGTGTGTGTGTGTGTGCGCGCATTTGGCCATGTAGTTTTAAACAGGCCCATTCTGCCACATGTGTCTGTACACAAAATGATCACTTGAATGTGCACCTGATCACACATTTGTGCTCAGCGGTGCATTCATGCATGCAGCGTGTCTATTGATGTCTATTAATGCACATCTTGTGATGAGCTGTGTGTAAGTGGGTGTGAGGAGGTGAACAAGCATGCATGTACAGAGAGTCTTGACAAAACTCATCAAAAACAGCCCGACGGTGAAGTGCTTTGGTGCTTTTCCACTGCTGTTGGGTAATTGTTCAGCTAAACACGTATTCTAGTCAATTACTGCAGCGAAGACTTGTTTTAAAAATTCATCTCCATTCTCTATTGCACTTCCTGCCAAATTGAGGTGCTTTCATTGGAGAGGACAATGGCCCTTTGTTCAGCCGGTGTTTTGAACAGCATGCAAAGAAACCCTTTTTATTGTCATATACATATACACGAAATTTGACCTCTGCATTTGACCCATCCCTGTATATAGGGAGCAGTGGGCTGCCAATGACAGGCGCCCGGGGAGCCGGGGGTTCAGTGTCTTGCTCAGGGACACTTCGACAAGTGGCACGTCCCAGTGAGTTACCAGACAACCCTCTTAAGCCAGTGAGCCACGGTCGCCCCATGCAAAGATTGTTAACCACATTCTAGGGTTTTTAAAAAGGACAAGAAATGATCCAAATTTCAGCTTTCATACCGGCATTATCCACTGCCGATGCGATGACACGGACGATGTCTCAAACCCGCATGTGCTAGGAGGGATCAGCAGACAAGAACCATTGCTGGCAAAGCACCCCGCATCTCTGCAGAGCCACCAGCAACACAGACTGTTTTTGTGTGCTTTTCCTCATAAGCAACAATCCCCATCACCCTGCATGCTCCTGGAGGTTTTCTGTCAGCTGCACTTGATGGAGCCCCAACTGCTGGCTGTGAGCCCAGCCAGGCAGAGACACTGCAGGTGGAGGTCACCTTTGAACTGTGGCAGGCTGCAAGTCATCTGACACTTGTCTCAATCACATCTGTTCTGGGGACCCATGGGCCGCTGATTTGAGTGTATGCATGCTTGGCCTCAGATGGCATGTGTGTAAGTGAGAGAGAGAGAGAGAGAGAGAGAAAGAGAGAGAGAGACAGAGAGAGAGAGAGAAGCGGCCTTGCCTCTCTACACCTACGACGGATCAGTCGGGGGGGATGAGAAAAATGAACTAATCAGCGTCTCCAGTGGTGGAATCTCACCCAATTTATTTCCAAGCTAACAGGCGTTGGCTAATGAGCTGAAGCAAAGCATCCTCTCTCTTCCTTCTCTCTCTCTCCTCTCCTCCTGTCCTCTGCTGTTCCACTGGTGATTCCGCGGACCAAACCAATTACTTCTCAGCGCATCCGTTCAATGTGCACATGCATTCACATTTGTGTGTCCAATCACACATATTCACATTCAGCTCAAAAACAGAGAAATACACACACGTTATGAATAGGCATGCTGTAGCCTCACACACACACACACACACACAGCAAAACATCTCTGTGCAAACACTCTGAGCTCTTTGTTTGGTCTGCCAATTACTAAAAGTTTGTGGAAGGTTAAAAGGCCCGGTATTTAAAAAACACTGAGACCCAGACAATGTCATTACCTAAAGATGTTATCAGACATAATATCTATGGAAGTCAAAATAACGCCTTTTTTTTACTTTTTGTTGAGACCAAGGATACAGCACTGACAGCTCTGTCGCTTGGCTGCAATGGAAAAAAAAAGGATAATTTCTTGATTACATAAATGCAAACCCGCTGTGTTACATGATTGTTATCGTATGCGCAGGATAATACTTTTCATCCAGGTCTTATTTTACCCACAGTTCCAACAGGCTCTTATGCATGAGCTTGTTTGAATGCAAATATGCTCACACCGTTCACACACTCGATGCATTGTCAGCTTGAGAAGGTTCATTGCAACGCTGCAGAGTTATGTTCCAAGATACTGTGTGCTGTGTCTACACAGAATATACCGTACATAGTCTGCATCAAACACTGACACAGAACAGAGGCTGTCTTCAGTAATCCAGCAGCCAAAGCATCATCAGGAGCATCGTGACGCTTCATGTATATTCAAGCTGCTAAATTAACAGCTGTGAGTAACAATATCCATGTTCGTTGTTTATGTGTATTATCATACATTTCGGGTATAGTGGCTTCGGAGGGAGGCCTAAAGGGACGGGCTGTCAGAGTTGCTGACATGGACACTTAGGATCTAGTGCGGCTTGCTTTCATTGGAAAAGAGTTGGCAAGACTGGGCTGTGTATTTCAGTTGGATAATTATGAAACTCTCGTGTACTCTTGCTAGTTTCTCAACATTACCAACCCTTGCTGAAATGCCCTCGCATAGCTTGATAAGCTATTTCACTCCCATTGCCAAACTGCGTCTGCACACTCGTGAACGTCATCCTTGTTTATAAACTGTAAGAAGGTCTGAATATTATGGTTTGCAGAGTTTCTAAAACCAAAAACAAATGACTCATTAAAAATTGGATCATAAATGTATCTTCCTCCTCAAGTAATTACAGCAATCCGATTTACGTGTTTGAGGTGTCAAATGAATATCCAAAGAATACCCATTATCAAGTTCATTTTACCGTCACATGCAGTATATTCTCACATCTCCACTTGCATTCGTGTTTTCCAAAAGCCTTCTTGGAATTCTATGAATTCATTTGCTAGTGAAGAAAAAAACAATGAATTTGATCATCACAAACTAACATCTTCAATGCAACAATATATTAGTGTCGGACTGTTTTTTCTTCCAATCATTGTCCTATTAAAGGAAATATTTCAACCAGTTTTGTGTGTCCAGTTCAAACACAGCAGCTTTAACATGTCACACATACTGGACAGACATCACCTGAACTCGCCCCTTTAATCAATAACTATAACACTTAAGGACTCGGTCCACCTATATGGTGTCAATACTATCGAACATATCAGTGAAGAAGCATATTCTAAAAGTCATATAACATAACAGGGAATGGCTCAGGTGACCTTTTGAGAAAACCTTACAGCTAAATCCCACATTCCTGGAGCAGCAGTCCTGACATTATGGAAGGAGATTTGTAAAATCTGTGACAGTGAAAGGTCCATGGCTGACCAACAGCCATGGAGGAATTAAAGCCTGACTACCGTCCTCCAGTCTTCCAAACTTCTTTCATACGAACCCAAGAGACGGCCGACTGGGGAAAGAGAGCAAAAGAGCGATAAAAGGAGGTCGAAAGAGTGATAAGAGAGGTGATAGACAGAGAGGACTGAGCGTACTATAATCACTTACATATCACCATCAAACATTCTCTGCATATACTGTACTTCATAACACTGGATATGAACGTCCTTAGATTTTTAATGAGCTTGTCACATATGCATCAGTCGTCTGTCTTAAGAATGTGCAGCCGTCATATAATTAAATGGAATATTTTCATTAGTGAGAGTCTGAATAGTGTTATACTTAAAAATAAAAAGGGGACTGAATGATAGATTCATGTTCGTCCACTGAATATTAATATACAGATGAGCATTATGTACAGTACAGTAATAAATAGGGCTGGATTTTCATTCAAAGCTTCAAACTGATAAATGTGCAGGTTTGATTAAAAGTGACAGCGTCCTATTGTAAGGGAAAAAAAAGACGTTGTCAAAATGTACATCTGTGACAGCGTTCGTAGGGAAATAATCTCATGAGCAAAAGCATATGCAGCGAGCATATGCAGCAGAATTTGTGAGCGCAGAGAAATTGATGTGTCAACTCTGATAAATCATTTCATGATTTCAAGCCCTGGAGGAGTTCTTAAATGAGGTTACATGGACAGTTTATGCTATTTTTAAATACGCAGGACGTGTACCCTTGAAATGCGATGTGGTCAGGTGAGAATAAGCAGGAGACGATGGCGGCGGTTCTCACCTCTCTCCTTGTCCTTTACATGCTTTGGGTTCTTTTACCTCCCTATCCCCAAAACCTATTAACCATGTGACCGAATGCTGTTAAGTGTATATCCCCATCTAATCTTAGCTCGTCAGTGTTGACCTGTGATCGCTCGTCAGGGCCGATCCGCTCTCATCCGCACGTTTGATGCAGAGTCACAGAAGGAAAGCCCGAGAGATCGAGCCTGCAGCCACCGACACACGAACACGTGCACGCACCGGGCGTCTGCTCTTCATGTTCCCATGATAGGAGCCTCTCCCCTTCAGCACCGGATACCAGGCGCCCCTCTGGGTGCAGAGAAACAGAAAGACATGAGAGGAGTCTGTGCCGGTGGCGCAGGCTGAATCGCTCAATATCCTATCTGAGCAGAGCTTCATGAATAAATCAATAAAGACACAACATATTTAAGCACATACGCTGTTTGACACTGTGCAAATTCCAAGTGATGTCTCTCAATCAATACCAAGATCTAAGACACTGACACACCCCAGGAAATAATGTGCCCACAGATATTAGCTTTACTGTAACATTGTTTGTTTTGGTCTTTTCTATTCTGGCCTTTTCCAAACTCCTTTCACACGGACTCAAAAGAGAGGCTTCTTTTCACGGAGGGGAAGAAATGGCAGCAATTAAAAGGCAAGTGGCTTTAACATTCCAATCGTATCTCTGAGCGCTGCTTGGGTAGTAATTAAGTCCTCCAGAGTGTTGCTGCCATTAGAGCTACGAACAACCAAATGAGGACACGCCCAGCCCAGTGTGACCGGATTAAAAGAAGAGAAATCAGCCCCTCGCTGCTCCCAAATGGCCACCATTGCTCCGGGCAGTCCATCAGTCTACACTGTACGACTTGAATCCCCATCCAATCAGTATCAAAGTGACATAAACTTCCCAGTTGGCTGCTTAACGACAGTCACTGTAAACTGTATTTACACCAAAAATAATGACAATGAAAAAATACTGTCTCAACGCTTTACAGGAAGTCTTCTGGGGGTATTTTGTGGGATGATAGATTCCGAGCCAAAATATTACAACAATAACTTTTAGATGATATCACGTTCTTGACAACTTATAGCTGAAGAATAGATGTTGTGGGTTTCAGACAATGTTACCTCTAATACACATATTCATCATTAGTCCTCAACAAAGCCTTCTCTTAATGTTATAAGTGAAAACATGCTGTTTCATAATCCTAAAAAGGATGTAAGCTAAGCACACAATAGGGTTGTGTTGGAATGAAACATTTTCCTCATCATACATAATATACAGGGATCATAACTAGCTCTACAATACACTGCAAAACAAGTACAATGCCTCTCCTTTACTTCCATGTCTTTAACAGTAGCCTGCATCAACTGCCAGCAATAAGTGCATTTAGGACCTCTTTACAGTGTTCTAATATGGGTCAGCTGGACACATTAAAAACACAGCATTTACATCCAACGGATGGAGCTACTGTTAGCATAATTAGCTAGATAAAAGCTCATCAAATCTGCTATCAACAGTCGTCACTTCAGCTGGAAAAACTGAGTCTCCAGCTAGAAATTCTAATAGGCGTAGCATCACTAGCTGAGAGGACAGGGTTCAGCTAATGGCCCATTGATAGAAAACAAACAGATGTTATCATCTGTTCCCCTAATTTTGTTTACAGTACAAGCCTACACACCTTACACCGATTACGGTGAACATATCAGACAAGCGCAGTCTACCGCATCAGTGGAATCAAGCCCGGTTCTTTCAATTGGACTTCCACTTCAAGACCTCAAGAAGAAATATGATGCAGGGCTACTTGGGGAGGAAGCAAGGAAAGCCTTTTCATTATCCCTGGTGTGTGTGGTGTGGGAGAAATCAATAGAGGTGTCCATGCTGGATTCATCTATATTCTACTGTGTGAACCTAATACCCTCACATGGGGAAAGGAAGATGAGTGGGTGGTTTGAGGGGAAGAGGTGAGGGAGTTTCAGAGGCAGGGAGGTGCACTGAAGGGGAAAAGGAAGTTAGAGAAGGAGAGTTTAAAGAGTTATATATACATAAAGTTTTCAGGGGCACTCACACAGGTTGGAGTAACTCGGTCAGGTTAGAGCGACTTTGGGGAACTTGAGAGACTTTTCTAGATTTAGATGCGGGTGGGATTCAGTGGCTGCACAAATATCCCGAGTGGGCCGTGCTGAACTATGGAGGAAAACAATCCTCTCGGTCATCTCCCAAGTCTAACAGATACAAATGGAGACTAAGAAAACGCATCAAAGAGTAACACGGAGCCATGCTAGATACAATAACAGACATTTCAGCTTTAGAAGTCATGCTAACGAGGCACTTGTTCAACTTCTGTGAAAATCCACACCCGCGCACGAACATTCGCACACACACACACAATCTTACCACCACATCACCTGTCAGTGGGAGCCTCATTAAGCTGACAGGCGCTGGCCTCTCAGGGCAGGCCAAGACGTCAGAGCCCTCTCCTTCCTGTCATGACATGATGGATCTCTCCACCACTGGCTGCCAAGCTGCCACTCAAGTCCACCTTCCTGTGGGCGTCCATCAGGAAACACTCGCTAAGCATCCTGTTGATCTTATTTGTATAACTCCACCACCGCTGTTCACGTCCAAATCTGACTGCACGTCGAAAGGGACGATCAAAATTGGCTCCATTAGCAAGCTCTTCCCTGTCTCTCACTGTCAACATGTAAATGGATGTATATTGTGTTTAACCAATCGATCCTCGACTGGGACGTGTCACGTGTCGTAGTGTCCCTGAGCAAGACACTGAACCCCCGGCTCCCCGGGCGCCTGTCATTGGCAGCCCACTGCTCCCTATATACAGGGATGGGTCAAATGCAGAAGGCAAATTTCGTGTATGTGTATATGTATATGACAATAGCCTGCTAGCATAGCCCGATGACACACCTCCAGTCTGTTCAGTGGTCCATAGGGTCTGGTGTTGTGCCCATTGACAGCCATTTCTCTTGTTAGAGAACATGCCATCAAACAGAGCTAAGTAAAGACCCATCATCTTTCTTACTATTTATCTATCTACTGTATCTATTAATCTATAAATTGCATGGAACTTTCTGTTATGCTGGATTTGCACATTAAAACACCTTCTGCATTACTTCATTCCCGCTATAAACCAAAGTCTCACTAGCTATAAATGTAGACAAGTATGCATATATTGTTTGATTTTATTATATTTCAATCTAAATATACGTTTGCTGTGTGTGTAGAGGGAAGCGACTACAACTTACCTTTCATTGTAAAATGACAAATAAAAGAAACTTGTAAACTTGAAATAAATCGTGACAAGCGTGGATGAGATGGATCCAGAAACAACAACTCTTCAACTCTAACTCTTTAACAGGCATAGTATTTGCTCCGAGAAGCCGCTAACATTACGACAGCTTCTGCTTCCGTTTTTGACTGAAGAAGACATCGGCAGGATGGGCAGGATGGGCAGGATCACTCTCTATATCGCTGTCCGACTGCTGAACGATGGAAATCCAGTCTGGTTATCAGGCCAGAAGAAGGGGGGAAATGGGATCACTAGGGGAGCTTCCGCATCAGGTGCTCGGTAGAGCGGAGGGGAAACGCAGAGTTGGGTGTTTCTCTGAGGGTTTGTCTTCATGAGCGATGCCTTTCACACTACACATAATATCAGCTGTTAAAAAAGAAAGAATAGAAAGAAAAATAGAAAGAATCGGATGAGTTAAATAAACATGTTAAGCTTTCTGAGATGTATAAGGTATAACAGAGAATACTACTACATAGTTCAATGTATAGTTTATGACTAAACTGATCAACATTGTCACATGATTTGCTGCAGATTGCGTATTTTAATCTACTGCCATAATACACGTTTATGTTTTTAAGGTGCATGGTTGAATGGATGTTTAGCTCTTGTTGAGGATCTTGCTGGTTGTCTGCTAAGAAAACAGTCGATGAAAGTCACGCTTCATTAAGTGTGACTTTGTACTACGGCTTTGATCCATTTCACTTGTGACTTCTCGAGTTAGGATGAATGAAGTCGGCTGTTCTGTGCGCTCGGATGATGTGTGCCACATGGACAAGAACACCACATGCTGCCGTTTCATCAAGTTAACAAAATAACCATCAAGACGGCAGCTGAGTTGTCGTTTAATCAATAAAAACCAGGCATGAAGCCCTGCAGTCAATTTCCAACAGCATGAATAATTATTATTAAAAAGGATCAGATATGGAAATAAAAGCGTATCAGTATTACATCTGTTTTTACTCTGGATAGTTTTGTAGAAAATATTTATTTAATAGTTGTCATAACCAGATGTTATGTTATATGTTACGGACTCGATGGAGACCAAAGCTGAGCTCAAAGGGGAATGACTTTAAAATAAAAAATAAAAACTTTAAACCAACAGATGTTATCATCCAGCATCAGTGCACTACCTACAGACACATCTGGGACACAAAGTTGCATGATTCGTTGAGTCTTTTCCTTCAAATACTTCTCCTGAAGCGCATCCAGACATCTCACAAAGTGGAAGAACAAAGACATTGTCAGCTTTGGTGATAACAACCTCAGACACCTGACACCTCCATCGCCAGATCCCTCCGTCCAACATTCCTGTGTGCCCCTCTCTCTGTTTGTATCATCAAAGTGCAGCTGATTGCAGGCGCTGCCCCGTTGAGATGTGTGTCCGGCAGAGCCATTTGGCAGCAGAAAGCTAGTGGATAGCACACGGAGGCCCAGCCAGCTTGTACCAATTTAATGCTGACTGCTCTCATATGCGAGTCCCGGTGGCGACCCAGTGACCCGGGCGCTACAGAGCGGGGTGCTGTTAATAGCTTGGTAGATATAGGTAATGAGGTTATCAATTAGACGGAGACTTGCTCTCATTTGTCCCTGTTATGATGTCGTGTTTTCAAAAGGGCTTCTGGGGAAGAGACGCTACCTGTGAATTTGTAATTGTCATTTCATTAAAAGGACCCAGAAGCTGGTGTTCCATTATGGGATGTTTTGCTGAGAGCAGATGTTTTCCAATGCGGTTTCAGGATATGCATAATAAATTACCCGAGACAACAAGTGATGATGGACCATTATCCTAAGAAAGATAAAGCTACATCACAACCAGGCAGCAGATCATGAAGTTTCGGATATATTATTTGCATTAGGGTCTCGCGCTCATGCACACGCATATAAAAAGGTTTGCATATAGGTGAGCTGCCTTTAACGGTGTGACTATGTGTGTGTTATAGGAGATCACTCAGTATTCCTCACAGCAGCTGGCCAGCCGCTGTGAGCGTGAGGGTCCCAGGAGGTGAGCAGACAGAAAAAACAGCCCAGGCCAGGGATCCTATTCTCCCTCCGCATCCGAAGCCTCAGGGGCCATGTATTATTCACATACAGCGGGAAGAGAAGGCATGCGCTTCAGTATGAGGGATGGCAAGAAGAGAAACAGGAAGGATGGGGCAGAGAGATGTGAAGATGACAGCACTCGGGTGACAGGAACATGTGAGAAAGAGATAAACTGATGGAAGGAGCTGATACACATTAAGCAACAAGATCAAAAGGTGAGATGAAGATAAAGTCGGTAGTAGACCAAACGGTGTGCCGTAGAGAGCCATGCGTCTGTAGCAAACACTTGAGCGTTTCATTTCGCTGATTAGCACACCTTCAGTCAGAGGGGAGGAACTAATCAGCGAAATCACCTGCTCTTGTTTTTGGCTCCAACGCAATCCTGCGTGAACGTGATTTCAGTGGCACAGGGTTGAGTGAAGACCACTGAGCTTACCGCTTTGATTGCGGAAGCTTTCTGGAAAACATGCACAGATAAAAAAATATGACTCACTCTTTACCTTTTCATTCTCACACACACTTTTAAAATGGATATAAACAATGATTTTATATTAACAATGGATCACATTGAAGACTTAATTGAGCATTATAACACAAATCTGCCGGTCCCCTCAGCTATGAAAAGCTTTATCGTGAGTCTCAGCTCATTGTTTTGCTGTCAAGCCAGCAATTCTACTGTTTTGGTTCACTGTCACTGCGTTCGAATAGCGTCGTATTCAGTCACAGCAGGCTTTTCAGCAAAAAAAAAAAGGCTTTGAAACTCACGTTATCGGCACATTGCCAAGCAGCTAAGTTAGCAACTAGCTGCTGAGCATATATAGTGTAGTGGAGCACTTAGCAGCTGAGGAGCCAGATGGTTCTCTCAGAAGACAGTGAATGATGTGGCTCTGTATCTGCTGGATGTGATACGCAACCATTTCATTATACCAACTTAAAATGTAATAATATATCGGTGTATTCATGGCTTGCTTCTGCTGCCCCCATGTGGCCAGAAACAGCTATTGCAGGTTTAAGATTGCACCTGGAGCCTTTTTATAGCCATACTTTGAGGGTAATATGTTTTCTTGCTTTCTCTCTGAGAGTTTCATGAGGAATTTGATACCACTCATTTTTGTTTGCTAAAGACGTAGCTACAACCAGGAGACAGTCAGCGTATAGCATATAGAAGCATGGGGAAACAGCTAGCATGGCTCTGTTTAAAGGTTAAATCCGCCACCACCACCAGTGCCCAGAGGGCATCCCGTCCTATTCATGGGATAACACTTAATGTGGATGCTTCTTGTCGATTGAGTCTAACTGCTAACATCTTCTGTTGTTGCCGTTTCAACAAATCTTGCTAAACACTTCTAACCGACCTGAGCTTCTGTTAACAGCCCATTGCACGATGTGCTGCTGTAGTCCCCTCTAGAAGCTTTATTTCCACTGAGCAGTGTCATATTACTGTGGTCATGCAGATTTCAGCACTGTGGGGTCATATGTAAAATGCAGCATAGTGGCTTGTAGATACGACCAATCGTCTCAGCTTTCATTGTTCACGCTAAAATAAATCCAAATTAATGTGCTAATGATTTTTTGATGGTAAAAGCTGCACACGGCACATTTGAATTCTGACAATGTTCCATCCATGTGTCTTCCCTCTTGCACCAAAGGCCGCCCACACTAGCTTACCCGTTCCCACTGTGTCATCTCTTCATCCTCGGGCTAACCAACAGTGGAGGTCAGTGAGGATAAGACTCTCTCCTCACACACACACAAACACACACACCCTATCTACCTCTAACAGCCTATCTGCTGCACAGACACATCTACACAGTTCTCCTAATTGTATGCACCGCACACCTATCAAATTAAATTTGCACACAAAACCCTCTTATGCTATCACTTGGCTGACTATTCACCCACTTAATTAATCCAATTAATCAAAAAAGGTATATCGGCCTAATGAAAACATGTGTGTCATATCCAGCAGCATCATCAGTATCAGCCCCTGCTCAGCAAAGTGTGAAGGGTGAGATGAGGAAACTTTAATCCAGCGTTTCTCCTCCTGGTTTCATTATCCTCAATCATTTTTGAAACACTTTCCAGAGCCTGACACCACAGCTATAGACTCCATAGCTTATGACGGTCCCGAACAGATGCGTGCAATGCTGGCTTTGAGTCCAGAAACAACGTCTTCTTTGTTTGTTTAATGCGTGTTTAATCTCGCTTTCATATTCGCTGGCTGTGTGGAACATAGATAACCAAAGCAGAGGACACATTTCACAGGACACTTGTGGGAATCCATGCAAGATATGCGGCACATTTGAATATAATAAATAGTTTTTCTAATAAAGGGAAAACTTTGATTTGTAACCGTTTCACACACAAACTGTTCGATCACTGTGCTGTGTTTGCATTAAGTCAGGCCCACACCTGGTCTGGAAGGGCAGCTTTAATGACTGCTTGGCCATTAATCGATACTGTTAGCGATGCAAGCTGCTGTTAAATATTTAACATTCAAAGCTCATCCCACTGATGCAAGAAGGAAAGGTCTTCGTGTATGGAAGCCCTTTGGTCAAGGCTTCTTCCAGGGTGTCAGCAGCCATTCCCGCCTCTTTTGTCCTCCACAACGTGACTTTGCTCAAGGACTACTACAACTCCAGTCCCCCGTACACACACACACACACACACACCCACCCCTCTCTGTCTCCCTCTGCCCCCTCTGTCTCACTCCTCCTCCCCTTTCGTCAGGCTCCGTTGATCGTACAGATGACAGTATGGACTTCGGCACCAGTGTATCGGAACCAAGAGCTGAGGAGAGCGATGAGGGAAGGGAGATATGAGACAAAACGAGATGGATAGAGTAAGGGAGGGAGAGAGAGCGCGAGAGAGAGAGTCGGTGCTTTCCAGAGCCTACCAGCCTTTTTATTACCATAATGTCTGTGCTTTTATCACCGTGCCTGCCAACAAAAATCTCTAATAGCCAATGGGGTGGCAGCTACAGAGACCTTGCTGAACGGCGAGCGGGCCTGAATGCTCATTTGATCCACAAGGCGTTTGAGCATTGCAGGCGAGGCACAGCGAGACCTCGCGAGGGTTGGAAAGGGCTGGAGGGTGTGCACGCTTCACCTTGTTGACCCTGTGCAGGATGGAGGGAAGGGGAACGGACGGCATGTTGACCACAGCCAGTGGCAGTGGTCAGTGTTCAAACACGTGTTCAAGGAGAGATTTGTGGACAGGCAGAGGATTAGAAGGCAGTGTTCGTACAGGGCTCACCTTCCACTGTGAACTGCTTGGGAAAGAGGTGCTGAGGCTCACACGGGGGAGATGTGTTTTAGATGTCAGCGCTCATATGTCTGGGTAAAACTGGAACAACTGACTCTCAGAGAAGGGAGGACGTGCAGGCAAAGCAAGAGAGACAACATTTTACACTCTCTTATTTGACCTTTAATAGCAGACCACCTCAAGGTGTCACGCAGAGAGAACCAGGACATTCTGATGTAGCATTTCAAAATTAAAGCCCTTCAAAATCACATTCATGAGACAATTTGTCTAATTTCAGATTAGATTTTAGAGGAAATGGTGCATAGTTACAAACTCATTCCACTTCAGGTTAATCTACATTGTTTACATTAATTTAAATTGATGGATTAAAAGTGTCTTAAAGGAGTGACCTTATCGACACACATATGACCAAAGATGCTTGATGTAATCTTGTCTTGGTATTCGTTTAATTTGTCAGAACAGAAAAGTGTGAAGCAAATTGTTAATTTATGTTATTATTGATATTAAAGAAGCTGCTGTGATGTTTGTATCTTTCATGTGTCCATACGAAATATGAAGCATGACACAACCATCAGACCCTTCAGTCGCCTACTGTACAGTACATTAAACCTGCAATGAAGGAAACAATCCACAAACTCTGCTATATTGTCAATTTTTAACTTGACATAGCAAACTTGAGACATCCAGCACACACAGAGGAATTTTAACAGTAATTGGAAGTCGCGTTCACTCTGTTTTAGCTCTGTTTTTGGTCTCTACCAACTCCTGAGGGAAATATCTGTTCCTTTAGCTGCCAAATATATTCACTGTTTGGTGCTGGCAGGTAGGGTACAGTGGGTTTGTAGGCTTTTCTCTCAAACAGCTGCCAGCTGCTACTGGAAGTGATGCTGATGAGAGTGAAACAAAACATTAAAATTGCGTGCCGGAGAACCAAAACTATGTGTTGAAAGGCGTTATAAAGCTTTGTAGAGGTGAGAGGTGAGCAAACCCTTTCACGTACACGCAGTCAAGTGATGGTAACATAAAAAAACTGATGATTGCAGCTTTAAGTTTGAAGAGTAAATTCAAGGGAACGTATATTTGTACCGTCCACTCTTTCAGCCGAGCAGAGTAATATCAAATTGGATGTGCAACGCAGCTAATATGATTCTTTCCTTCGTTTTTGACCCGATGGCTCTCCCTGTCCTCAAAGGTCAGCTCTGTTAAGAAGACCATTTGCAATTCATCAACAGTACAAATGTGCAAATCAAAGTTCACCACAGTTGAATCCAGTGTGTTGGCTCTAAGCACTGCGTACATTGACTTTACCTCCACGAGCAAACACAACGAACATGGTGACTTAATTGTAATAAACTGATTCTGAAATGTTGCTCTCCTAACGGCTGGTGTGACTAAACCCTGAGAGAACCGTAATATTCTGATCCTGAGTCACAGTGTGCATGAATGATGCCAGACTTTTAATGACTTCTGTGCACTTTTGATCTCTCTGATTACATTATTGGGGGCGCAGCCACCTCAGCCATCATCACATCTGGCACACAGCAAGTAGGTATTAGCTTTTATAAAAGGGTGACATGACACACCTCTCGGTCTGATAGAAGCTGGCACAGAGTCCGTCTGGGTCGTTTCGCCACACACACACACACACACACACACACAGACTCCAGCTCCCACAAAAAGCAGCCAGTAGATACTATTACTATCATCCTCACCGCTGCCCGTCTTGTCATCATCCCCTATGAATATTCAATTCCTCTCCCTCTCTCTAGCCTTCTCATCAAACGTCTGGTGAATGTGCCACAGACGGTGTGCTGCGCCCCTCTCCGCCTCCTCCCTCCGCTGCTCTACAATGACTTGTGTCCTGGCCAATGCATTATGACTGGTAGGGGTGACTCAGGCTGGGCAGCCAGCAACTGGAGTGTGGGGTGACATGAACGGAGAGGGGCTATGTCAGGTGACACACTGATGCAAATGCAGCAGACACAGGACCAGCCATGATGTTGTGTAGATTTGGATAAGACCTCATCTGCATTTTAATAAACTCTGGATTCACTTACAGCAAGACAGCAAACCATCCTTTAAAAGGTTGTGTGTGGGAAAGATTTAGCAGTTGTATTGTAGGTGTGGAAACTTCTCATGAGACAACACACACTACACATGATCTGGTTCAAAAAGCTTCCACTAATCCACACTTTGATGGGGACTTCTTATAAGCCCTCAAGGATCTGGGAAGGTCCCTGAAATACAATTCAGGAGCTGGTTAGCGGCTGTGTAAAGCACACTATAGTGCTTTGAAAGCGGCGGTAACGACAGTGAGTAAAACATGTCGTGAAAAACAGCCGTTTGCGTTAAATCATACCAGAATGTTATTGAATTGTATCACAATCGTCAAAATGGCTGCGGCAGAAAAAACAGGCTGCCATTCAGTCTAAACTGGAGGGATGGAACTGCTGACCCTGATGTGTGTTGTTGTTGTTGCTCCTTTCATTCCTCAGGTCGCTCCAGACAGCTCCTCTGAGTGGCTCACACTAATTGGCTGCCAGGAGATGAGCCCAGCGCTGTGTCTCAGCTACCGTCAAAGGGCCACGCATCGAGAGACAAGCTGAATTATTGAAGCATCTTGATCTTGAGAATCTGAAGGAAAGTCATTTTAACAATAAATATTACTAACATACAGCACTCAAGATTACAATATTATTAATTATTATTGTTTCATTGTTATTCTTTGCGGATGCCATACCAGCCTTGAATAGTATTTACAGGCTTCATGCGGTGATTTTTTGACTCCTCTCCCTTCCCTCGGTCCTACATTTGGCATTTATCTTTCAGGCTCACACGCTAACACACAACCAGCCTGTTGCGCTAGAAACTAAATGTGAATATGTCAGCTTCTTGTTAATTGTATTTCACATGAGCTATTGTCATCATGAATCATTATTGTTATTTCAACATGATTAAGATTCACTGGCCCTCATGCTCAACAACATCAACATGACCCATGAGTATTGGCCGTTGTCACACTTCAAAACCCTCACAGCAGGTGTTGCTGTTGTTTTGCTTTGTTAAAATGACAATTGCTCACATTTCAGTATCCAGTAGAATGGAATAGAATATGGACAGAAGAGACGCATGTTGATCAGAGGTTAGCAGAGAGAGGGGGCAGAGTTTCATGACGAACACTGGGCATAACACGGCACGGCGGCCACATAGACCGCACGCTCACGAGATGGCACACGCTGCATAAAATCCAATTGAACAACCAACAAAAACTATAACCAATAAAAAACATTGTTGAAATATGTCACTACTGTCCAAAATTGTAAACGAACTTACTTTTAGTTACTTCAGCAGGAGACGCCGTGGCTTAACGCTGAGATGATTTCATTATAGTCTCTTTGGAGGAGAGCAGGGACAAAGAGTTCAGTCTGTGTGATGTGTCTATTCTATAGTTAAAAAGAGATTCAACAGTATAGTTATTGGCACTTGTTGAGGAGAAAGTGGCGCAGGAGTCGGCCTTGGTTGAGAATGACGGCTGAACTATAGTTCACATCACGATGTTTTTTGTCACAAACTTAAGCAAACTGCTTTGTTCTAATCTTAACTTACAAAAGAGCTACCTAGGGTGTTCATCTGTGTGCAAAGCCGGTGTTTCGGTTCAACGAGTGACCGTGTTATCTGGTGAACTTCGGCTTGGTAACACAAACAAAGATGAGCATTTAACTGATGGAGTTAAATCCAGGGCTTTTTTACTCGTGTTTTGACCGGCTGCCGTTGATCTGTGAAGTAAAGCCACTGCTCGCTCAGAATGACGTACCGATATGATGTGATGAGCGCATGTGCAGTCCATTTCAGAAGCCAAAGAAAATATTCCAGAGGACGCGCCCATAATGTTACCTACGATATAAAGGCAGTCGGCCATTCTGGTAGATATTCCTGGCCAACAGAATAGGCTGCTCTACTTTATAGAGCTTCATCAGACTAGTTTCACTAGATGAGTTACTGGTAGGTCTTTCTGAGTGGGTAGCTCTATTTGTCTGAATACAGTCAAGCAACCAAGTTGCATTCAGCTGAGAGACACCGGTTAACACACTTGGCATTTGTTTGAGTGAAACACTGGCTGTACATCGGGTGACAGAAGAGGGCCGCTCAGTCTAAACAAGAAGCAAGAAACAACAACATTTGTATTAGTTGTATTCAGATAAAGGAAACAGCTTTATTGACCGCTATAGGTCCTTTTCACAGCAGTCATTTTGACACAATATCAGGGCCCTGCCCCACCTAAATGGGCCATAATTATTATTAACACCATTACCTTGCAATGACAAGTCAAAATAGCTGCTGTGAAAACGGCCTATTCAATGGATGATCCAGCCAAAACAGGAAGCCTTCTAATTGGCTGGACCTGAGTGTCACTTGTGAACAGGCCAGTTGCATCTTTCATAGAGGCGAGTTCAGTTCAACAGTTGGGGAACTGTAGCAGGCATGGTAGCAGTGGTTGAACTGTTACTTTAATACTATTTATAACAAACACTGTCTCCTGAGCCCCGACCCGACACACCTCATGACACCACGCAGCTACAGTCCAGCTAGCACAAACACGTGTGTGGCTAATATCGTAGCATCCTGACACCAGATCTGTGTCGGGCTGCGATGTCATTAGCTGTGGTTATACTGTTGATGAATGAGGTGTCTGCCCTGTTATGAGCTGACAATGGAAACTAGATTACATTATTATTATTTTTTCACTTGACACTTTCAAACCACACAGAGAAGACATTTTTTTATTTCCCTCCTAACTTCCATCACAAATCGGAAGAGTAAGATTTCGGATAAGCATCAGTGGAGTGGATCTTTAGAGACATATCGACTATCAGAGCATTTTAACCTCTTTTAGCCTAATATCAGTTTGTCCTGGCTGCACCCTAAATGTACTCTAAAGCATGTTATAACATACATATGCTGCGATAAGTCAAACTATGTCTTGATTTTCTTGTTGTAGTCCACTTTCTTTTAATCAAGAATTAAGTTTATTAGTTCTGTAGTTTTGCTTAAAGTTTACACTTAATTAAAGGATCTACAAATCTTTAAGAAAATATTCATATCTTAGCTTACACTGCCCCCTGGAGGCAAACCATGAAACAGGCAAGTTCATTTCCTTCCAGTCAAACTTTATTCATAACAAAAAACAAAAAAGATTCTGACCAAATGACAATTACCCCCCACCTCTTCATCCTCCCTCTCCCACCTCTTCATCCTCCCTCTCCCAACTCTTCATCCTCCCTCTCCCACCTCTTCATCCTCCCTCTCCCACCTCTTCATCCTCCCTCTCCCACCTCTTCATCCTCCCTCTCCCACCTCTTCATCCTCCCTTGCCCACCTCTTCATCCTCCCTCTCCCACCCCAACAAACTAATCAACTATCCATAAATGTGGATTTATTGGAATATTTTTCAACTCAGTGAAAGTCAGACACAAATGAGAAGATTAATGAAATACAGAATAATAATTGGGGTCCAGAGTCTTCACAGTGCATTACACAGCTCAGTGGTAAGACAATGAGTTTATGAAATTACAATTCGGTCTCATCTCTTTAAGTTTAACTCCAGGTCATGACCTTTGTAGATATTCTAATTCATGTTTCCTTCTGTGGACGTCAGTCTTCTTAAAGCTAATGTTGCTAACTCGTCACAAACGTCATCTGATAGAATATCTTTCACAAATGAACACGTCTGAAGGATATCCCCCAAAGAAACAAACTAGGTAATCACTCACATCTGATTAGACATGTTAATAAACTATATCTATATCAACTATATCTGTTATCTCCTACATTGTGTTTTGATTTGCCTGAAGGCGATGATATTGACCCCTTCAATGTCACTGCT
>NW_022280061.1:3505191-3543133 GCF_004355925.1 Anarrhichthys ocellatus | reverse complement strand
ACTGACGGGTCAAGAGACAACAACTAATAATCAACCAACAGACTAACTTCCTGAAAGCTGGTGCTAAATATCAATTATGACCGGAAGCTGGTAATTACTAATTTATTTCCCCACAATCTTTAGAGAGTAATTGGATTTCTGAATAGAAATATGAATAGGATGGAGGAAAACAGCTCATAAACAGTGGTCAGTTTGATTTCTCTCAGTCAAAACTTGCATGCTGACTTTGCATTTGTGCTCTCCTCAAATGTTGATTTATACAACTGCAACTACTCACAACCACCAGTTTCTAATTTCTTATTAACCCTGAATAAAAACAGGTTGTTGCAAAGAATAAAATAATTAATATCACAATTGTTATTACTGCTCTTATTACAGATGTTTTGTGTTATTGCTGGTGAGTCCTGACCTTTGTATTTTCCTGTTAAAACATCGTCGAAGGAGAAGCCGATGATGTCACTGCTGCCAGTCAGAGCCACCGTCCTCCTCTCTCCCTGCCGACTCACTGGCTGCAGGGTCACCGACAGGTCGTCACAGGAGGCTGGAGGTCAATCAGAGCACACGAGCTCAGTGGAAAGGTGTCGTAGTTTTACGGGGTTGAAGCCACACTTCTGACAAAGACTGTATTCTAAAAACAAATGTAAATGGAACAGGTCCTCACCTAAACAGTGGACATTCCCAGAGACAGAAGCCATGAATTGGGTGAAAAGTAGGTCTGTGAGGGGCTGGTCCACGAGGGAGACCTCCAGGGCCTGAGGCTGCAGAGCAAGGCCCGCCTTCACCTCCGGCTCAGGGAGTGATACCTGAACACGGTGGAATATAACCAAAGTTACCTTGTAGAGATCAAAGCTTTTAATCTACTATGCAAGCACTGAAATCAATCATATCTCTAGTATAGTAATAATATTGGCAATCTGAAAATCAAGAGTTGAAGGGATGCTTCTCGTTCATTTAATTATTAACTGAAACTGTGGGCTAATCAAATGTCGGTTTTGAGATATTTTAGTCAAATTAGTGAACTTGAGACGGACAACCTGAGAGCTTTAAGTCTCAGCTGCCGGCTGTGGCCGGTGCAGAGGCATAATAAACTAGATGCTGTCAGTCTTACATGGACACTGTAGTCTCCAGGTTTGGCCTGGAAGCAGAAGGCCCCCTGCGGGTCGGAGTCGATGGTCTTGCTGGAGGCCTTGTCTTGGCCCTGGTGTGTCAGAGTGACCTTGTAGCGGCCCTGCTGCTTCATGCCCTCAGGCAAGCGGCTGATGGAGATCTGGCCACACACACTGAACCTGGTGTGGGACCGACAAAAGCGTTTAGATCAAGCTAATTAGCAATGTGGTTGTATGAAAAACAAAGCTGAGAGAATGTATTCAGGCCAGACGTACCCAGCTGTGATGATGTCAGGGAGTTGGGGTGTGTTGGGGGCGATCTTCACTGTGATTGGCTCAAACAGCATGAGCTTCTTGCTGACGCGGATGGTGTATGTACCAGCCGTCATGTTCTCCAACCGGAAAGAACCGTCCTCCTTGCTGACGACTGTGAGGACAGAACAGCAGAGTAAGCTGTAGTGTTACACAATATTTAGATACTTTTGTTGCTTTTCAAACTAAAGCATGGAGTCTTCTAGCACGGCTACCTCTCATCTGATTGTTGAGGGACACCGTGGCATCGGGGACGCCTTCCCCACCGACACTGTTGAGAACTCGGCCGGTCACGGAGAAGCCCATGACACGGAAGATGGGCTGCGTGAAAAGCAAACGAAACGGCGTCACATGACAAAAAGTGGATAAAATGTAGTCGCAGTCACAAGATAATGACAAACACTAAAACTAGTATTGAGATATAATTGTATTCTTTACCTCCAGCTTCAAGCTGTTGTGTTCCACCTTGAAATTCATCCGAGAAGGAGCAACATCAAACGTGATCCTTTCTCCCCGGTAGAAGGGCACCTTAAGGGAAGGAGGTCACAGGAGGAGAAATCATCTATTTACAAGAGATGTTCAAGTTAAAATATCATGAAGTCTAATTGCGGCTGCCATTGGTGTCGCCAAATCAACCAGGAGTGAAATCTTAACGACTACAGCTTTAAGTGAAATTAGAAATGGCGACGACCCTTCATCTGCTCTTCACAGAGAGCTTACCACGGTGTACTCGCCGCTGGCCAGTGAGGGGAAGACGAAGGTCCCATCTTCCCTGGATAGAGCGCTGCACAGGTAGACCAGGGAGCTGTCTCCAGAATCCGCCCCCTCCACTGGAGATGTGTTACAGCCCCCAACATCCTGAACACACATAAAATAAACATGGAGCAGTAACTTAGTTTTGTGGTTATAATTAACCCAAAATCATCCATTTTGACTCCTCGCAGTTTCTATAAATATGAAATAATAATGTTGGTTTACCTCTTTCTTGACTGTGGCCGAGTACAGCAGGAAGGTGACCTCTTTCATGGGCTCTCCGTCACTGCGGACCTCTCCCGAGGCATCGTAGCCTCCAACCACCAGATGGTCGACAGCCGGGGCGTTGGCGTTGGACACGAGCACTGAGGTGGTGCTCTGTAGGAAGACGGAAAATGTCAAAAAAAGTGTTCAATTTTGCACGAAATCTCTGTAATAAACAGTTTTACTCCAAAAATTGCTGCAACATCTTCTGAGACATAAGTGAGCATGAGAATGGCATCATATGGTTCCACCATAATGTCCTATTTATTTTAATTTATGACAAGAACGACTTGACAAACTGCTGAGCTGATGTATACTACTGTGTGGCATAAACTGTTGACGTGAAATCTCCCCCAAAATATCCCCAGTGTTCCCCCTAAAAAAAGATAATTAATGTTGGGTTCACAGGAAGGTTTGCTAGCTCATCACTCCACAGACTTTCTAGCTTCAGTAAATGACAAAGCAAACCGAAAGACCGCCACCTGAACTCAAACGTTCCTTAAAAAAGGCTTTGGCGACATCACATGTGATACATTCATGTTTCTATACAGTCTGTGCGTGTTGAGAAGGTCTAATGAAAACCTGAAGTGAAGGTACCGACCTGCTCTAGAGTCCAGGAGGGATGAGCAGCTGTGATGTCATAATGTCCAGGGAGTACTTTTAAAAAGGTGTACCTGTTTTAGGAAGACCAAAAAAAGGAAAGCCATTGAAATAGCGAACAATTTAAGAGACACATGTTTACTGCAGAGTAACTCGTGTGAAGCCTTAACAAAAAGAACAGGTGAGAGCCACTTACTTTCCTCCAGGCTGTGTGACGACACTCTGAAGTCTCTCCTCGGTTCCCGCTCGGGTCAGTCTGACTTCCACACCAGCCGGACCCAGGAGATGGCCTTTACTCAGAACCTGAAGGTGTGCAGAGAAGCTTTTAGGGTGTTCAGGACAACATGTGTACATTAATGAGGCACGAAATCCTTCAGACTTCTCACCGTTCCTGAGACTGAAAAGCCAGTGAAAACAAAGTTGATGTCTTCTTCTTTTGTGCAGATGTCACTCACTCCATCCACATGGAGGTCAACACTGGTTGGCTCTGGTGAGAGTTAAGACCCAGATGAAGCAAGAACATAAATAATGCAAACATCCTTGAAGCATTTTCGTGGACAACAGCTGGGCTTAAACGAGATTTGGTCAATTTTGAGGGTGTGGGTGTTTGTGTAATCTTACCAAAGCTCCACCCAAGAGGCGGCTCGATCTTCAGAACAAAGTCTCCCTGTGTGAAAGAGACACGTGTGTAGATTACAATCATCACCAGTGGAACAAAAAGAAAGTTAGAAGTTCTCAACGGAGTGAATCTCATACCTTGTCATAGAGAGGGATCATGAAGTAGCCATTGATTGGAGCACAATCCGTTTGATATTTCAAGGAACCTTGTTTGGTGTACAGTTTGATCTGATCACGAAAGAAGACAGACCATGATCATTAAATCATTCTATTAACTAAACCTTATCTGCTATAACAGGGGTACGGTCTCTGTCGCTTTAATGCGACGCTGATTGGCTAATTGGTTGAGTAATTAGTATCAGCTGTCATTCACAAACGGATCAGTCTATCTGGGATTTAGTTAATGTCACCAATTAGGCAAATGGCTAATCCGATGGAGCCTGTGAATGAGCAAGGATTAGGACTGTTAGCTAGTTAGCATTTAACGTATTCCTGCTCAACAGACGGGTTTAATGTTTAAGAGTGAACAGCGTTTAACACAAATAACGTATAACAGTAATGTAATATATGCCAACATAATGGGGGTTTCAGTAAACCGTGACCGCGTAGAGAAAACGTCCGCAGTAGCAAACTAGCAGATAGCTACATTGACGTAAAAACAACGTCACATACATTGTCTCAATTTTGTGTTTGCTAGCAAGAGAAAGCAGCCGTTGAGACAACGTGAACTGCAGTCGTGGTCATTTCATTCAAACTGCCAGTCAAGCAAATCTCCGCCTAACCTTTAGCTTACTACGATGAACCAGCTAGCTGTTAGCTAGCAGCTAGCGAGCCACTCTCACCTCGATCAGGGAGTAGTTGATCTCAACGTCGGATTTCACAAACCCCCCGCATGCCACCACTATGTCATCGGAGGACACGGTGGAGAACTGGGTATAGGTGATGCAGAATAACAGCCAAAGGGCTCCCACGTCTGCCCGGATCGTAATTCTCAACATCTCTTGTTTTGTTTTTTTTTTTTAGCTGACTGATCTCTAGATGAGCAACAGCACGCTGCCTCCGGTTCCGTACCAGCTGAGCTGCTGTCATTGTCAGAGCAAAGCGCCGGGAGCAGCGCCCTCTGCTGGCTCGGAGGTAGTACAGCAGCGAGACCGTTATGAGGTAAAAAGAGGAAATAAAAAGATTGAAGATTGTTTTGACAAATTTCAGCATTTATTTTCCAGTCACCGCAGTTATACAAAACGCGTCATAATACAGTAGAACAGCATTTATTACCCAAATCTGACCAAAATAGTATTTTTACACACGTTATATATGCGAGTAACAAAAATGGTCAGTTTTCCACCCTTTCCCAACTTAAATGTGGATTTACATGTTCAGTGATCCACACTTTTCAAGGACTGTTGCAAAAGTCAGAACATTTAATTTGATATAGAACAGTTGTTATCAGAGGTATTGGGAGTGAAATGAAATTGTAATCCATCCACTTGAATACAAGGATACCTAGAGGTATCCGCCGAGTTGGATTATCCTTTTGGATATCCAATGGTATCTAAGTAACTTATACTAAATCACTGGAAATCCCCCATAACACTGGAAAATAGGGAAGAAAATAATTTTGTGTGTGTGTCGTATGTCATTACGATTCTTGGTTTTGTTTGGTAGGTGAGGGAAGTGTATATGATGTAGACTTTATACACAGTCACAGTGATGGTTAAATGGTGACATGATTACAGATTAGTACTTTGAAATACATTTGTTCTTTGCATTATTATACACCCACAGTGTTTCTGATAGTGACAAATGGTAAAAACACACAAGACGCAGCATGAACACACTGCAATGTCAACACAAAAGTTATAAAAGTAAGAAAACACTAGTGTTAATACATTTAAAGTGCATACAATTCAGAATGATTTATCAAACTCCAGTGGTTATAGTGATGCAAGTCCTTCTCAGAAGGAAAAGATGCACGCCGCAGCAAAAAAACACCACAAAACATCTGAGCAGCAATGATCATTCTGGTTTAAAAATACTTGAACATTGTGGCCTCCTAATAGTTTCATGATAGTCAGACTGTCAACAAAAGAACACGGAAAAGACACAACAAATTAATGTAAGCCGGTCTGTAGCAGCTCACATCATTTAAGGTATTACTTTGGTTTTAAAATCCGGTCCGTCTGTCCAGTCTCTGCTTTGTTGGCGTGTAATATCAGGCCCCTGCCTCACACGTGTGTGGAGGAGTCAGGCTGCGAGTGTGCCAGAAACACACCTTCATTGAAATTGTTGGAGAAGCTGGTGTGATAGCTGGGGCTGCTCCTGCTGCTGCTTCTGCGGGGCTGGGATTTGGACACCGGGGATTTGATGGCTGAGAGCCTCTGGGCCTGGCACAGCTTTTGGATCAAGAAGCGCTTGTCACGGCCGTCCTGGGAAAACAAAATAAAACACAGAAAGTAGATCCCAATTTATTTTTGTAAAAACTCAAATGCTAATCAAGCCGGGTCGATGTATGATTAAGAAAAGAGAAATAATAGAAAAAAGGTGAAATAAACTTAACTAGACCTACCATAGCTAGCTGCTCCCTCAGCTGGTTGATAACTCTCTTGTGAGCTCCAGCTAGTGCGATCACATAAAACATGGCCAAGCTGTACGGGGAAATGACAAAAATTACAACCAAGGAGAGGTAAGACCACTCGTTATCAACCGTTAAAATGCTGGAATACCGGACGGACACACGTACCACGTGACAACGAAGAAGGACACAGCGAAGGCCTCTGACGAGAGAGCGAAGAGGAGCGTTTTGATTCCGTGAGGCAGCTCAGCTACTGTCGTCGGCAGCACCTCCCACGACGTGTTGTAGTTAACAAACGGTCCACAGGCCCAGGAAGAGTTTATTCTGTGCACATGTAGACAGCAGCAATGAGCGACGCTTCACTTATTCTGACGGTGAAGTTCAGAAGACGCGGCCCAATGAAGTGAAGATAAAACACAACATGGTTGTGGACGGTGCATTACTCACTGTGCCACACTAAAGGTGACGGGCAGACAGGCCAGAGCCAGGCCGATCAGCAGCACGGCCAGGAAGAAGAAGTTGGAGCTGGAAGCTCGGAACGGACGTGTGGCCGGACGGCAGTTTGTTATCAACGAGACCTAAAAGAAAGAGCAGATAAGAACATCACAAACTCTGATTTTGATCTGTGTAAAAAAACAAAACAGTTTGATATATAGACCTACCTTTTTGATATAGAAGATAAAGAAGTATTTAATGGTGCAGATGGCCGGCAGAATCGGACAGTAGAAGGTGCCGATCCAGCAGATGGTCTGACCGTAGACGATCTCCAGCACATTCTGAGGAATAGCAAACTCCTGCTGGCCCCACCACTTAGCCAGGCCGCAGTCGCAGTAATTCACTATCAGCCTGAGGAGCGGGGAGCAACACAAGGACACAGTCACACATGACGGAAGAACAACGGGGGAGAAAGACCAGAGGAAAGGCAAGACGATGACGTCGACAGCCATGAAGAGACAGAATACTTTTATAAAAGTAACATGTCTCTACCTCTTGAGATGCATTAAGAACAGGAACCAGACCAGAACTAAAGAAATGCAACAATGTAAAAACGTTTCCCTCGGTTCGGTCCAAATGAACTACAGGTGTGAAAGAAGCACCTTAAGAGTCAGTCGAGATGATGGAGATGAGAACTTACTTTCTGGGAAACTCCACAAAGATGGTGACTGCGACGATGATGATGAAGTCAAAGATGGTGAGTTTGTACATCTCCTGGCCCACACGGGTCTCCCAACACTGTGGACGGCGAGGAAACAGGAAAATAAGAAGTGCTTTGAATACATCACCAGAGCGTTGTGGGGAGGTCGACCCAGACCAGCATCAGCTCCACTGTCACAGCTTAAGAATCCATTTCATATTGGAGTGACAAAGGACTGAACACATGTGGTGCTCACTCACTAACGAAGGGACCAGATCCCGATTCAGGTCATTTAATATTGATTATAGATAAATATAGATAATACAGCTGCACAGTACACACTTCCAAACACATTTAGGTTATTAAAATCAATCGGATGTTTACGATTGATAACTGAATAGCTCATGCTTTACATTGAGACATGCAGTGTGTACTTTCGTCGTCTGTACACCTTTCGTGCGGATAACAATAAGTTGTTCTTACCGGCTCCACCCGTGGTGAAGACCAGGCACGTTACATGACAACAAAACGCAAGATACTGTAATACTGAGCTGACATTGAATGAGTGCACATAAACGAGTTACATAACCTGAATACATAGTGTCACTTTGATGTTGTTTATGGAGTGTGTTGTTTCTGTCCTGCTCTTACACACACAGGAGGTCAGCAGAGCGGGGGAGAGTTGATGACGACTGCTCTAGGTAAAATAAAACGTATGTGACAGCCGATGTAAAATAAAGGATGGGATCGGGCTCAGTAATGCTCAATAACGGGTTCCGATCGATTGTAAAATGTCTTTATCGGCCCCAATACGGGACGTCCCTGTTGTGTATTGCAATGCAGGAAAGTGACTTACAGAGTAGAGCTTATGGTTATAGCCACAGATGCAGGGGTCCTCTTCACATTTAGTGATCTGAGACCAGAGAGAGAAGAGCAAAACCCCAATACTGGTCAACCGCATGAAGACACACCTGGGGACAAAGAGGACAAAACAGACGTGTATTATTATTATTCCTCTTTGTTTGCATCTTTTAATGGCAAACATGCCGCGTGTCTCCTCGTGCCATCAGGTACAGCTTCAGCAGTGAGAAAAGGGATGCGTGAGTCAGCCGTACCTCATCAACGTGAAGCGGATCTCGAACGCAGGCGAGTAGTCCTCATAGTTGATGATGACGGAGAACAGGAGGGGGGTGATGAAGTTGGCCAAGGTCATGACAATTGAGGGTAGGTACTCGTAGATGAGATCCACGATGAAATTCTCCTGCAATCAAATAAAATGTGGTTCCAAGACTCTGTGACGAGCAGTTACCCGGAGAGAAGGGTAATAACAAAAGGCCGAAGTGGAGGTCAAAGGACAGCAGCAACATGTCACTACCTTTATCTTATCCATCTGCACTTTCTGGGAGAAGATGGTGGCTTCATAAATGCTGTAGAAGCAACTAGCCAGCACGGCGATGACAAAAAGGTTGAGAATGAGGCGGAGTAGGTAAATCCGACATCTCTCCTTACGGGTGCGATCTGCTATTTTCTGTTTGATCCTCTCCTCCTCCAAATCCGTCTGGGGACAGAAGATTGTGCAATTTTAGAACGAGGCAGACAGACGAAGATTAAACATTTGCAACAAACAACTAAGGAGAAAAAAAATAAATTGGTCTAAATGCCTGAGAAGAGCTAGAAATCTTATACTTCTTCTTTACTATATATATATATATATATAATATTTTCCTACACTATGCTGCTGTTTAGGTTTACGTTGTACTCGGAGCACGTCCCACAAAACATCTTGTTGAATAGAAATGAGCCGCTGACCCTGAGCTCGTAGAGCAAGCTGCTTCTCTTCAGCTGCACTGCGTTCTCGTTGGTGATGCAGAAGTCCCAGCCAGCGAAGATCTTGTTGCAGAAGCTCTGAAAGCGATCCTCATCCTGAATCAGGTTACGTTTGAAGCCCGTGGCAGACCTTGAAGAACAGTAATTCGAAGTGTGTTAACATTTCCAGAATCTTCCAGTTCATTCCTAATGAGTTTTGTCTTTTTTTTTTTTACCTTTTAACTATCCAGACGAGGCTGAGGAACAGGTAGGCTATAGTGACCAGCAGGTAGGCCAGCGGCAAATTGTAAGTGGCCTTTGGGAAGTGTATTTTGTCCACTTTGTAGTAGCCGTAGAAAAGATAGGTCTGTTCCAGAAAGCCCTGCAGGTTAAGCACAGAAGGGGAGTAAAGAAACCAAATGCAAACTTGTTTTCCGTTCGTCCAGAACCCATTCAACTCTAAGTGAAACGACTTACTCCCCCAGACAGCAGATCTGTGATGTGCTCATGAAAGATGACCAGACCTCTCCGGGTGCTGCTTGGATAAACACTGCACACACTTCCTGCAGTGAAAAAAAACGAAACAAGCTTAAGACTACGCGATGCCTAGTTTACGCTCAAAGTTGAAACAAGCGAGCGTCCTCTCTCACCGTCATTCTGGCTGTAGGTGATGTTTCCTGAATCGCTCGGGGCGATGATGATGGGTAACATGACGAAGCTGAACATGAGCACAAAGATGATCAAGTTGAGCATGACCAGGAAGCGCAGGAAGGAGAAGTAGGACAGGATTCCTGTGCCGAACATCCCTATTGAGCGTAAAGGAGAACGGAGGGAGAAATTTACTTTTGGGACAACAACATCACAATTGGTGCACAGAAGGGTGTTCACTCATGTGTGCCATCCTGAGTAGAAATCAATGAATGCCTCTGAGGCTGAGGACAGTCCATCTCATTGTCTTTTTATCTCTCACCTTCTATCATGTGGATGTCTCCCCTCCAGAGCTTCAGGGAGCTCAGCCATTCATGGACATCATCCCTCAGCCTCCTCAGACACCTGCGGGTGCTTAGCTTCAACTGTCCAAAAGTGCTGAGCTCGCGATTCTCCTTCAAGCGCTGTGTTCTAACAGTCAAAACACATTGTTTGTTGAGATACGATACTTTTTAAACATAGGTCTATTTAACATCTCTTTTGCAGTAGTGATACTGCGGTAGTGGGTCTCGTACTCGTCTCTGCGTTTCTCGGCCATGGTCTTGGGTAGCTCCCTTACGGGTCTCTGAGCCATCTGACTCTTCTGCTTCTCCTCATTTCTGCCGACAGTGCTCGCGCCCCATTTCCCGCTGCCGGAGGAGCCGAGTCGCGCCCCCCTGGTGCTGTTTCTTCGTTTGGGGCCAGCGGCTGACGACTTCCTGCGGTACAGCAGGGACTGGTAGCTGGGGAGCTGGTCCAACAGTGGGTTACTGGCTCTCCCACTGTGATCAGTGTAGAAGACTAGAACACGTAAATATAGATGATTAGATATTATCATATTTGATAATGTGGTGCTCAAGGCTACTGTCTGATAACAGCTCTCCAACAGTTATGATGCGATTAAAACTGACACATTTTGAAAGGTGATAATCTTTCACCGCTACTGAAGGAAATTATAGTTGTAGTGACAAGATGGTGATAATGTTCCAAGACAGAGAAAACAACAACAACAACAACACAGCTGCCAACATCTGTGTACAATTCACTCATCATTCATGTGTTACAATGACTTCCCATACTTGAGACGGACATGTTGGGAGGTAGTGTTATGATTCTATATTCAATTATAAATTGTGTGTTAACATCTTGAGCGGGCCTGAATATGTCTGAGTTGTCAGATATCAGTGTTATTATGGATGCTGGGCACAATGACTGTAAGAAGCAGACGTTTCACAATGTTTAAAATGACAAGAGGATTGTGTTTATGTTTTATTAAGCACTAGTGTGCTGGTCATCATCACATTCCAGAGAGTAGCTCGTACCAGTTTATAAAGAAGTGTAACATTAAGACTAACAGTGACCGTGTTGTCTCTGTGTTCACCCAGCTCCAGTTAAAAGCTAACCAAGAAGCAGAGTCAGCAAGTTAAAATGCAAACAGCGGGTTTTATTACCGCAAACCGAACGACTCCCCCAACTGTGACTCTTTCTCAAACGATTCACTATCAGGTGCCAGCTGTCAGCCTGTTGTTATCGGCTCTTACTCGGGACTTTGAAGCTAACTAGCATCATTAGCTGGTTAGCTAATGCTGCGGTTAGTTTGAACTAACCGAGCTAACTTATTGATAAGGTCGTTAGCTGCAAACATAAGTCACTATAACTTCAACTTTACCTGAGTCGACCTCCATTGTTTCCTTTACTGGAAAAGAATATAAAAAAAAAAGCTATTTAATGAATTATATTAGTTAACAATTGACCTAGAAGTGATTGTTTCCACTGTGAGTGGACTCTCCGCTGTCAGGAAGACAACACCGCCTCTCCCCTGGTGTCCCACAGACCACTTCCTGAATGCGGATCATGTGGATCAGGAGCCGCTCACACCTCAAACCCTCTGCCTTATACCTTTATGTTTGCATTTTACTGTACCCTTTTCGTATTTTTCTTATTTTCTTCCGTCTTATTTGACTGGTTTAAAACTCTACAGTCTATTTTAAATAATTAATATGTTTATTACTCCTTTTTTAAACCCCCCTCTACATGTATAAAGTTGTGTTAGATTGTCAAAAAGAGAAATTGAACCTCTTAGAGTCTAAAATAGAGTCTAAAATTATTAAAGGGTTATACTCATCGTTTTAGTTTTGCTCTTACAAAAAATCTGGGCTCTTGCAAAAGAAGAAGATTGTTTAAAACCAGGTTAATTAAAACAGATGCGGCACAGTTTGCGTTTTGTTTGCTAAATGGGTCAAAACACTACATCTCCCATAATGCAACTCAATACTATTTATATATATATATATATATATATATATATATATATATATATATCTACTGTATTTATTGCCATGTCTATGTTAACAACTTCAATAACTGAGCACCACCATAGGTGAACCAACAGCAGATAAAACATCCCACCTTAAGTCCTGGATACCAATTAACTTTCAACCTTAGGGGTTTAATTATTTTGTCACAATACAAAGTGTCCACATGTGATTTACGTGGCCTATCCAGAGGCAGTGGACTTTTACCTTTATGAGCTCAGCACACACTTCCTGGTAACCAGACAGTCCTTCCTTGTTTCTCACTGATGGTGTTTCTCAGGCCGACTCACAGGTCGAAACAGACTAGAAGCCACTTTCCTCAAACTCTACAGCATTTTGTCAGGACTTCTTTCTGTTATTCTCCCACCACCACGACACTACCAGGTAAGCAGGGGTTGAGAACAGACCAGAATGTAGTTTGTCAATAACTTTCATCATCTGCACAGTGTTGCAAATATAGCAGCAAATATATACACTGTGTGAGCTTTTTCTCTCTAACATCCGTTGTTGATTTGTCAGACTGTAGTTTTCTGTTCGTTGTTATTCAGATTTTCCTATCTTGCCATCCTTCAGTGACTCTGTGTGAGAACCGTAGACTACTGCATGTGGTGGAAACCAAACCTATTGTATGAATTAATGATGAACAGATGAGGATGGCAACAAGAGATTCAATTACACACGCTTCCCCCCGACAATGTAGCTGTCACTCTGAGCAAAGACAGGCACTTGGCCTCAACATGTGATACTTGTTTGGGCAGTATTAAAGTTGACTTAGCCGGCTACTGAAGTCTCAATACGTCAAGTAATGAAGGCATATACTCTTATCTTTCTCGTTATAACTTAATATAAAGAGCAAGTTTTTTTGACAGTGTAATACTGAACCTGGACTATACAAACATCAACATATTGAAGAGTGACTGCGACAGGGTGAGCTGAAGGATCGTCGCCGTCTCCAAAGTAGAGGGAACGGATCGATTTGACAGATCTCATGACAAGTTACAGAAACGGAGGATTATTCAACCCTGCCTACCATGACAGCGAGACTCTGGAAATTGATCAAAGGTTTGTGGTAATAAAACATAAAATGTGCTTTTGTCATTGAATGTTCATCAGTCAATCATTTATCCTGAAAAACCTTAATTTATCAAAGAGTGTGTTTGAGTGAGTGCTGTGTCTTTACTTGTAATCAAAGGGCATGTTATGTACAATGAGGGAATGAACAGGATGTCCTCAAGGAACAGCAGCTGTGTGGTATTTATCTTCCCAGGCTGTAAGAGGGATTCAATTCATTTTTCAGCTTTTGGCTTAAAATGTTATGGTATTAAGAAAAGTTTCTAAAAAAAGACATGACAGTAAACTTCAGGGACACATATATTAGTACATTATTTTCTAGAGTGGAAACCTAATCCTGCACTTCCTTGTAGGATATTATATACTTAAAATGACCCACAGGAATAAAACAATCACCTCTATTTTAGCCATATCTATGACACTTTATCACAGATAATGATCTTGCAATTCCAGTTCCTTTCTCGAACTGATAACCCCTGGGCTCTTAAGTATTCAATAACACAAACTGTATGACCTAAACGATTTATCTGTCGCGTAACGTTATTTGTTCGGTGTGGTCTCTGTGTCTCCTAGTAAAACCCACCACACTAACCCCTACGCCAGGGGTGAGAAGCTGGACGAACATTACTCGACCAGTCAGACCGGCGGGGATGCTGCTGTGGGGAGAGAGCCGGGCTGGCAAGAGGAGAGCTGGAGGGGGAGGGAAAGCATTCCCATGGGCCTCATCTCAACGCACTCAGAGAGTCCGTCATGGCAGCATGACCTCAGTGAGTGACCAAGCTGAACTACGGAACAATAATAAGTCTGTGTGCACATGTTGATATCTGTATATACCCTCTGTACTGTATCACAGAAACAAACCAACATCATTTGCCTCTATGTTGCTAAGTGACACTTCTGTTGATACTTCTGTTGTATCGCCTCACTTCTATTCAGATCACAGTACGTTCCAATTCCCACCTGACTCACAGCATGATCAATCACCTCCTGTCCGCCTTTCTTCTGCTACGTCAGGTAATGGTTAAACTAATATTACTTCATATATAATAGGTTCTTTTCACAGTTATTGTAAGCTCTGTTATGGTATCGCTGAAAACACACACACATTAAGTTGTTAAAGTGTCAATCCTTAACATTTCGTTTAGAATTTCTATTTGAGAGAAAATAATGTAATAGTGTTTAGCAGTCTTTTTGTTGATTCATGAGCTGCATATTTCAATCTGTTTGTGTGTATACAATGAAGAAAAACTGTAATACAGCATTTTTACAGAAGTGTCTCCACAGACACCGTGTTTTATACTGCAAAGTATTGCCATACTTTCACAAGTGGGCCGTAGGCTCAGGCACCATTGTTACCTCCTTCTGGGATAGATCGTGACTTAACAGATGTTTATTTAAATGAAATTGATTTAAATGAAAATCTCCTTTAAGTGCATTACAAAACACAAATTGAAAGTAGATGTGACGTTCAGTTTGACCTGTTGACTTTGACGATCAATTACCTCAGCAAAGTCCTTCTGGATAATCATTAATGGCGGCTACGCACATAAAAGTGGCAAGGAAGACAAGGAAGTTGGGAAAGAAAATAAAACAGAGGGAAGGGGGTTGTCTTAATCTGAAGGACATAATCTAAAGGTTGTGGAAAACTTTGAATTTATGTTACATGAAGAGACATGGTAGCATACTAACACGCTAAAATAAAGTGGTGAACGTGGTAAACAACAACATACCAGTTCAAAATCAACATTATAGCGTAAGCATGTTAGCATGCCGAGGTCCAGCTCAAAGCATCACTGTCCTCACAGAGCCGCTAACATGGATATAGATTCCCTGTTTTGTTATAATGCAACTTTATTACACTGTACTTATCCGGCTATATTGAGAAGCATTAGCATACTTCCTGTGACAGTAGTCAAAGCAGTTGGCACAGTCCTCTGACTCTGGCTGTGGTGTCAGCAGCTACATAGTTTTTTATCAGGAGTAAAGATAATGTAAATTCAGTGGCACAATAGCACCCACATTAGCTCACACTGAAGTGCACTGCTATCAGCTGTACTTTCAATCAATGTATTTACAGTGGGCAAAATACACACAAAGTTGATGTGAAAATATAAAGAGACAAAAGTAAATCAATGGCAAGCTGTGGTGGGAGAGTAAATGTTTAAATGTGTGAGTAGCTGCAAGTGTTACATTTAAAAAAGCCAACCTCGATGTCACCCCTCGTGAGTTCACCATTATGCATCAAGCTCTTAGGAATATTTCTTGACGATCACTGCCCATCAGCGAAGCACATTCTTCTCTTCATGTCCGTACGTCCAGGTCACATGACAATGAGATGGAGGGGAGTGACAATGAGAAGGATGAGCCTGTTTCCTAACGGGGATCCTGCCAATGTAGCCTTCACAGAGGATGCCATCAGGAACGAGATGGAGAATGGTAAGAGCGTGTAGCGATGTGGAGAGTGACACCTGATGTACATTCTGGATGGGAGCCTGCAGATCACAGGGAGATCTTATCTTGTCATCTTGTGTGTGACAGAGGAACAGAACCTGGTCAAGGAGCTCGTTGCCCTGTCAACACGAGACCGAATTCGGGCCATTCGGGATCTTCCAATGAGCTCTGACGAGAAGAAACACATCAGGTGGGTCTTGACTGACAAGCAGTTAAAGGTTATAAGCTTCCTTGTCAGTGTTATCTCAGGTTAACGATTACACCCTGCTGAGAGCCATAAAATAAAAGTTCTGTCTGCAAAGACATGGTGGTACTGTGTTGCAATAGAGATCACTGGAGGAAAATATACGTACAGTATTTGTGCACAGACACACACACATAGACACACTGCTCTCTTGTTTCAAGGTACATTTCACAAGAAACTATTGAAATGACAGAAAGTCCAAAGGTTTTTCTGCGGCGTTGTGTCGCAATTGATCTAATTCATCAGGAGATATATACTTTTACGGTACTAATGTCATTATCACACCAAATACTGTTCTAAATTACCTCCACAGGAGCCACGTGCTGGCGTTTAAGTCTTCCAAGCAATCTCGTCAGTTCACATTTTTTGCAGACTGCTCTGAGAATGTGTCACTGGTAAGTAAACACCATACTTAAACAACTCATTGTGAGTACAGCCATTTGATATATAACCTATGTATGCTGTGTGCTTTACATGTCACAAGTTGCTCTCTCAGTCTTTCCGCAGGTGTGGCTACAGTATGAGCTCAGCCAGGCAGACCCTGGAGCTGTGGCAAGGCATCATGAAAGAGATTGGTGGCAAGTTTGGCACCAGTGTCCTCATCTATTTCGTGTTCCTCAAGTGGCTGCTCATGTTCAACATTTTCTCGTTCCTGGTCAACTTTGGCTTTATTACCATCCCGCTGCTCGTTTACGACCCCTCTCCCAACATACCTCCCAATGTGAGCTTCAGTGGACTGGAGATACTATCTGGAGCTGTAAGTTCAGACTCGCAAATCCACAACTATCCAAATTATCCCGAATACAAACCAATTCATTGCATTCAAATCATTGTGCAATTTAAAGCTGCTCTGATCAATATTTTTTGATATCAACAGTGGATGAAATTACTACGTGTGACATATATAAGTCGCTTGTATTAATGACCACACAAAGAATTATCACCCGAGCAGTTCCCTCAGCTTTACTGAGCCTTTTAACGTCTTTCAGCTCATTTTGGGTTTTCTGCAACTTTAATCGTTTGGTCCACTCCCACCACAGGCAGCTGTTTTCAGCAAAACAAACAAAAACCTCACATAAAACAACTATGCACCACCTGCCCAGGCCCAACCGCAGGCATAGTTAGCAACTAGCTGGTGAACATAGGGGAGCACTTAGCAGCTAAAGAGTTTATGGAGACCAAAGCAGAGCTAAAAGGAGAGGGAATATCGAATGTACTTTTGTCAGATGGCCACCACTACAGCTCCAAATGAATGTTAATGTTACTCCGTGCTTGTTGGATGTGTCAATAGGAAACTGTCTGCTAACACGTCAGCCATAATAACTTGATACGGTGATATGTCAGTGTTCTGTTTACGGCTTGTTGCGCTGGTCCCAAATGGACAAAAATCATTCAATAATAATGTAATAAAAATAAAACGAGATATAATATAGATGGTCAGTAAAAAACATTTTTTTTCCAATGCATAGTAAATGTGTTTTGGCTTCTCCAGGGTTACTTCCACTACACCGTCATGTACTACGGTGGCTACAGCAATGAAACCCTGCATGGCCTGATGGAGTACAACATGCAGCTGGCCTACTTCTTCACTATTGCAGTCTACATGGTGCTGTGTGGAATTGCACTTATCTTCAGGTTAGTTCAGTTTCTGTATAACTAGAATGCTTGTTTTTTTGCATATTCCCTTCGCCCTTCTAATTGTCATTCAGGTTAACAGCCCTTTGAATGCAAAGAAATAAATGTTTCCTATTTCTCTCTCGCAGCATGGCCAGCTCATTCAAGAAAAACTATGTACTAGACACAACTTCAAACAGTGCATGGCAGCTTCTCTGCAGCTGGGACTTTAGTATCACCAATGAGAGGGCAGTGAGACAGCGCAAGAACAATCTACGTGTCCAACTCAAGGTGACTATTACCGTGTTGCAAATCCCCTTTTGTTACTCAAGACACCAGGTGGGGGAAGAGAGAGTCGTTTTATCGTAGGATCTTTTCACCTCCATATGATGAAATGTATCTGAAACAAGCCACTCTGAACTACATGTTTATACAGTACATTTCCACTAATTCATATTTCTCAACTTGCTACTCTAAACTTTGTAGTTACATTCTGGAAGTCAGAATGATATGCGCACAATAAGCCTTCAACAAATGTCCTACACTCTGCTCTGTCAGAGGTTAATTCCTGTTTAAAGACAAATCACGAAGCCTCATTATTTTTCATAGCCACGATTATCCTCTTGCCATCTCTTCAGGAGTCTTTGTCAGAGAAGGCCCAGAGGGAGCTGCTAACCCTCTCTGAAGAGCTGAAGCACTTTGGGGTTTATCTGGGTTCCTGGCTCCTCTCCACCGGCTTGGCTGTCGGCTGTGGAGCTAGCATCTATTATCTCTGCCAATACCAACAGCAGGTACACAAGTAAAGATTGAATAATTAGTCTTATTGTTAAATTGGACTAATTGTTTTTGTTTGACATAGACTACAGACAACAGAAAAAAGGTTTCTTCTCTGTCTGGAAAATAATTGGAAAAGCAGTATTAACAGAGAAATCTATTGATATGTGTGGATAAACTGCGTAGGATACTTTATGGCATGGTAAAGTATTGATCTGAATCAGCATGTGTCATAAGCTCGTAACTTACAGTAATGTGTCAGGTGATTTACCGGCAGTGCAGGGTTTGATTAATTTCTTTGCACGCAGTGTTTGCTATCGTAAGCTGACCTCCATCTGTTATCTTTATAGATGCTGCCAACAGATGCTGCCAACTGGTCTCTGCTTCAGGAGGCAGAGACTCTCCTGGTCCCCTTTGTGGTGTGTCTGATGAACCTGGTTGTCCCACTCTTCTACTCCCTCTTCAACAAGTTTGAGCACTACTCCAGCCAGCGCAGACAGATCTACGCTCTGGTAGTCAGGTTAGATTGCGGGGACACATTATATCATGTGAATTAAAGGACATATGATCAAGGAATGTGTCATTTAGAAATGCGCTTATTTGCTTTATTGCCAACAATTAAATGACAAGATTGATAGATCTGTTTATTTATTATGAAGCTGGAGCCAGAAGCTGATTAACTTAGCTTAGCTTAGCATAACAACTGGAAACGGGGGGAAATAGCTAGCATGGCTCTGTCCAAAGGTAACAAAAACTGCCGCGCAGCTCCTCTGAAGCTCAATAACTAATTTGGATTATTCCCCTCTAAAACCACAATTAGCATTAATACACATAAGAATTGTTCACCTTCGGAAAGAGCCAGGTTAGCTGTTTCCACCTGTTGTTGGTCTTTATGCTAAGCTAAGCTAACCGGCTGCAGGTTCCAGCTTTGTATTTGCTGTACGTTCACACAGTGGTATCAATCTTCTCAACTAATTCTCGACAAGAAAGCAAATAGCCATATTCCCCATAAAGTCAAACTATACCTTTAAACATTAATAATCCTTTGTTTCTCTTTTCCCAAAGAAACGTGTTCCTCAAGATATCCATTCTGGCCGTCTTGTGTCATTACTGGATGAATGTGGTGGCTAAGAAGTTTTCAGTATGTTTAAAAGGGATCAACCCTTTCTTGCCATCTTTAAATACACCGATATTAGTTATGTCGGTCTATAGACAGTCGTTTATGAAGTGTTGTGTTCTCCACAGTGTTGGGAGTCCATTGTGGGCCAGGCTTTGTACCGTCTGGTCATTGTTGATTTCCTTTTTCTGATGTTGGGATCCTTCTTTGGAGAGTTTCTTAGCAAGTGAGTTACACACTTTCAGTTTATTCTTCACAATCATAGAAATGGAGTCGGTTAAACTAAGCGTCATTTCTTTGTAACAGTGTGATTGGGACGAGACTACTACCTCGTCTCGGGGTTCCAGAGTTTGACGTAGCCAGAAATGTCCTCGAACTCATCTACGCACAGACTCTGGCCTGGTGAGATCAATACATTCAACGATTACTACAACATCTACAGTGAGAGCTCACTCACAGGACTTGTGTTGTCTCTTCTGCTCTCAGGGCTAATTTATTATAAAAGTAAGTTTACCTTCTATTATCTCCCCACAGGATTGGAATCTACTTCTCTCCTCTGCTGCCTGCCATCCAGATCCTCAAATTTTTCCTTTTGTTTTACGTAAAGAAGGTAAATGCAGGTTCATAAAGCTGAGAGGCCTTGGTGATTTGAACTGCCATGATGACACACGGCCATAGGAAGATAGAATGCACGAGCTGCTCTATGCAATGTTTTAGGCTCATGTTACACTATTTGTGCACCTGGTTCAATAATTTAATTAAATCCTTTCATGACACTGACAGCATGCGATGGTTCATAGTAAAGACAGGTAGGGTTTGTGGAGTAAACCTTTTGGTTGTTCTGTACCACGAAAGGTCAATCAATCCCAGAGTAAAGTCATTTAATATTGTAATGTGATCTGGTGTTGTTGAATGTTTTATGAACATGCTGAATGAGTGAGTGTGTGTGTGTGTGTGTGTGTGTGTGTGTGTGTGTGTGTGTGTGTTTGGTTACCACTTACCCAGGTCAGCCTGGTCCAGAACTGCCAGCCTCCGCGACGGTCGGGCAGAGCAGCTCAGATGCAAACCATCTTCATCGCCCTCCTCTTCTTCCCTTTCTTTGTCGGAGCCCTGTCCATGGTTGCATACACCTCCTGGAGGTACAAGCACATGACCTATTTTGAATATTATAAACTTTGGTATCTCTTTAACAACCTGATGTAAAGTTAATTATTATACAAGAAAGAAACTTCTAACAAAACCCAACAGTACCAGTCTGTGATACATGCTGCATTCTTTACCTGTACAAACCCAAGTCTTGCTTTGTGCACCTTGTCCTGCGCTGTAGTCTGACTCCCTCGGAGCAGTGCGGTCCTTTTCGGGGACTCAACAACACCTTCAGTGTGGTTGGAGTGTGGATGGATGATTTGCAGAAGATCTCTGGTTCTCAATGGGCCGTCTGGATCTACAAAAATGTCATCAGAAGTGAAATCTTCTACTTTTTTATCTCACTCATCATCGTGTAAGTGTGTGACATGGATTGTGTTGGTTTCACTCATTCTGGTCTTGCAGATCAAACCCAGGAGAAAAACCCCACCGCAATGTATTGTGTCATGTGCTGCTCAGACCTGACACCCTTAATGTTGATGTTCTTAACCTTGCAATCATATCACATGATCTTCAACAGCAGAAGATGTTCGATTTGGATTTGCAGAGCATCAACTAAACGTCTACATACTGAGGAGCAGCGGTGCTTTGAGCTAAATACTGATATCACGAGGCTAACTCGCTTACAACGACAACGCTTGCACACATGATGCTCACCATGTTCAGTTGGGCAGTTTAGCGCGTTAGCATGCTAACATGGGAAGGCTAATGGGAGTGTCATTAGTTTTGCATGTTTTGGTCCTAAACCAAGGTGGGCCTATTGGACAAATTCAATTTAGATCTCATGGTGGAAATTGAGGTGGACGATGCAAAATTGACATCCTTAGAAATATGAGTATGATGAAATTTAAGTATAAATTATATTTGTGAAATATTGTTTTTCTTGAAACTGATGAGCCATATATGAACTGTGAAAAATGTTTTGTGTTGATTGGGGAAAAAAAGAAATTCTGAAGATTATTAATTTATTGTTTATTCAAGAAATAACAAAAAAGGAACTAATCAGCTGAGGCAATGTGTCAACAAAATGGACAACTAGGTGTTTTGTGGATTTACATTTCAGACCTTGGTTTGGACATTAAAGATCCGTTTGTCATTGAATGGGTCCTGCAGGGTAACCATGGTGCTCAATTCAGCCACATGAAAACTGCGTCATACCAAGCAGTCCCAACGTTATCCTGTCTTTACTGACATTCATTTGAATATTAAATCATAGACTGAACAATGTGGGCACACAGTGTGCTTGTGTGTGTGTGTATTCATTTAGCATATTTATGCAAATGCTGTCTACAATAATTTGTCATTCATATTATCATGTTTTCTTTCTCAGTGTCATTATATTCATCTTCTGGCAAGTTACTCAGGGCCGCAAGCAGCTTATTGGTCTACTGAGACAACGGATTGTTAATGTGAGTGTGTTTTAAAAACCATCATTAAAATGTTGTTTTGTGTATTTTTGCTTGGTTGCTTTTTGGTATGCCTGCATGTCAAATAATTCTCTCTCTCTCTCTCTCTCTCTCGCTCTCTCTCTCTCTCTCTCTCGCTCTCTCTCTTACTCATTTATTTTCTCCCACCAGGAAGGGAAAGACAAGTCCTTCTTGTTAGACAAGCTCCAGAACCTCCAAAAGTCCCAGCCTGATAAAAAATCCAAACAGAACAATCAAAAAAAGGTTTGATGTGAAGATGATTTCACGGTAACTGTTCACCTTTCACACAGAGATTTGTTATCAACCTCGCTGCATATTCTCTCCTGTCCTTAGCACTCCAAGCGGCGTCCAGATGACCACTCCTCGACCGGTCAGTCCAACTCAAACGCCATGGTTCAGGCGTTACTCGCTCGCCAGCAGCTTGAACAGGAGGAAGAGAGATGCAGCAGTGGTGGAGTGCCCGTTCCCTCCGACATCTCCACCTCCAGCGCTCTGATGCAGGCCATGTTGGCCCGCCAGAGAGCTGACGACCAGGATGAAGATAAACAGAGCGCCTTCACACAGGCCATGCAAGCCAGGCAGAGGGCCGAGGGTCGAGAGAGGGATGAGTACTACAGCACAGGCTTTTCTGAAAGCCCTATCAACACATCCAGCGTCGTCACGCAGGCGATGGAAGCCAGACAAAGAGCAGAGGAGGACGGAGAGGATGACACACATGACCTGCCGTCCTCTGTGTCAAGTGTCATGATGCAAGTCGTGCAAGCCAGAGAGAGAGCAGAGAAAGAGGACAGGCCTCCGTGGGTCCCAGCTCCCCCACAGAACTCAGCTCCGGCAGGCTCCAGCGCCCTCATACAGGCCATGCTGGCCCGCCAACAGGCCCAGAATGAGTACGACGACGGCTACTGACCAGAGCCGTCGATCTTACTGTGGGGAGAAGGAACACGACTAAAAGAACAACAGAGGACAGAAATCACACTTGTCAGTTTAGGATTTCAGATGTCGACCATAGATAAATTAGCATCAGTTATAAGTCAATGATTAAGTTAATTTCTCCAGAATTACATTGTTCAATCCTGCTGTAAATTTAAAAGAACAAAGTGCTGAGATTTCTCCTGTAGCAGGGCTAGAAGAGAGTGCAGGTCCACCTCTTTATGCAATATTTTTTACCAATATATTTTAATATGTTTCTAAAACAGTATACAAGCCTTGTAAGATAAATAGGTATTATAACACATATACACTAGGTCTGATCTTGTGCCTAATGTAACTTCTGTATCATTAACACAAGTTGTTAATACTATTATATTCTCTGTGAAATGTAGATTAATACCAGATACTTAATAAAAGAAAGTTTGTCACCGTCCTTTTGTAGTGCCACCATTCAAGAAAATAATGAGGCAAACCTGTTAACACTCTTCTTGATTGAGCTGCTGATCTACCACAACGTCCGGCAGAACAACAACAAAACATCCAATGAACCCTTAAAACAGACTAAACCTCCTGTCATTTACACACCGTAATGGATAAAAACACAACAGCTCTGTTGATATCGAGTGAAAAGAAAGAAGGCAACTTTTATGCACCCTCGCATCACATTATATTGTAAGAAATGCCTGAACAATAAAGAATACAGTCACCAGTAGAAATTGATTGAAACGTAATTTTGCAGTCTGTTAAGACAACACTGCCCTCTACAGGGATTATGTATGCAATGCCACAGATTAGCTGTTGAGTTTTAAGTATTATCACACATCTGTCTTCTGAAACTCTGATCTCAGCCAGTGATTCCAAAGTTACACTAAAGATCCCCCCAGACATGTTGTAACTGGTTGTAAACATGTAACAGAAAAATGATGCACAACTTTCCAGTCATTCTGTGTACAAAGATACTTGTTTACATGTATATATGTAGGAAACATCATTTGAAATAATCGTTTGTGTCTTTATTTCACAATGAATGAAAACCAGTAACCAGTGTCTTTGCATTGATTTATTGATTGACTGAAACATGTTTAAAGCTACTACAAGGAACCTTCATTTTGTTTTGATTTTGGTGGGTCCTGTTGACAAGAGTGGTCGTGTTTCTGAGTTCCAGAGTCCATTTACAAAACCTCTCATTTTACTGCAGCAGGGGTCTGACAGTCAGTCCTGGTTCTCCTGATACTCCCTTCCCTCCAGCACCTATAGGTCTCCAGCAGCGTGGTGTCGGTGTTGGCTTTCAGTGGGACCGGTGGAGCAGCGAGGCGAGGCTGTGCTGCTGGCAGGAGGAGGAGCCGCGAGAGGCCCTCACTCTATTTCTATGGGTATACTTCACATTTTCTTTTACTTCTACATCGTGGTAGGTTACACAAACAGCGACAGCACCTTCATCCGTGAGATTGGCTCATGTCCACTCTTTCCAGTTGAAGCTGGTTTGAGCCACGGTTAAGGCAGCGAATCAGGAGGAGCTAATGATGGATCCCTGAAATCCTGTCAGCTATTCGTCCCAAACTGAATGCCGACCACATATGGACGACAGCGCTTCCATCCATCACGTTGCCACACCGAGAGCGACACCACCACCTAACTGTCCTGCCATGTTCAGCACTGCTCTTCCCCTAAAGATGTTGCAATGTCACTCAGGTCCAGAGAGTCTGCAGGTGTGAGAGTCTTCCTGCCACTCTTCAGGGTCTGGCTGGAATAAACCTCCACAGATTTGGAGATGGAGTGCAGGGAGCATTCCCGTAAATATCCGAAAGCCTCCCGCGCGTGCTCCTCGCGTAGGCTTTGTTCGAAGGTCTTGCGTTTGTGCCTGAACTCGATGACGGTCTTTGTGTAGGAGTTGAGTGTGGTGACTGATGCGCCCATGCAGCAGGTGAAGGACGCCCAGGCCATGCTGATAGAAAACACAACAAGGAGAAATTCACTTTGTAATTCCGTGTAGCGACACAATCCAAATTGCATTCGGACTTTCTTTTTTACCCTCAATATTTTTTGTTTGTGGAGATTTGTGTGAATCACTTCAAAGTCCTTCTGCTCCCCTCAAGCATGCCGGCCCACACGGGAGATCAGACAATCATCGTCTCATGTACTTTTCATGCGGGTTGGTTAATGCCCACTAAAGGTCAAGTATTGTTTAGCCTCTAAAGCAAATTGTCAGCATCCTGTGCGTATTGTAAAGGAGTGAAATATCATCCCCTTATGCAATGCCAATCACGCCTGCATTGGGGCTTTGGACACCAAAGCCTAATCCTGCCGTAACATGAGAGCTTTGGGCTGGTTTCATTAGAGACAGCGATGCTGGGGTGAGAGCAGAGCTACAACCCACTATTGGGGGGCTGCTGCAGGCAGAATGGAATCCCTCATCAACGGGGGAGTTGACTGAACTGTATTGATACAGCAGTGCTTCACGTGATATTGGTAAACTACCAGTCGTACCAGAAGGACCAGCCGTAGTCCCAGTTGTAGGGCCTCCAATCAGGTGGGCCGAGGCTGACAGTGACCTGGAAGACCTGTGTGTACATCACATGAGCCACCATGCCAAGAAGACCTGAAGTAATGCAGACAATATGTAGATGGTTAGATGGCTGCGTGGCTTGTGGTTCAAATACAAAATACACACAAAGAACTCTTCAGCAATAAGATGATTTGTTTCTACAGACTTGGAGTAAAGCCTTTTCATGAACGCAGAAATATGCATGTATGTAAACAAAATAAGGACGTGCCAATCTTGATAGCCTTGAATCCCCATCTAAATAGTTCATCATGTTTATCAAGATAGGACATGATAAGTTGTGCATGTTGTTTATCGAGTTGTGTAAACAGGAATCACAAACACTAAAGTGTCAGTTAATAACACATAAAACATGGCTACCTGAGAGCACAGTGAAGATGGCGGCGAAGGCGTTGAGCTTGAGTCCATCGATGACGTTGCTGGAGTGGACCAGGTCTAAACACATGAGGCTGAAGCCCACCACCAGCAGAACAATGTACAGCATCTCAGAGACCAGCGACAGCCACAGCATCCCTGCACAATGGGCCCGTTTGATTATGATAAATATTCACATGACATATCATATCATTTACAGTATGTTTACAGTATGTTACAATAAATCCACAGTCACTCTAAGTACAGATGGTAGTTGACAAGTCATTTTAAATGTACTGCTGTTTAATTATACTGAACTGTGAATTATTCTTTTGTTATATTAATATCGGTCTTGGTGGACTTCCTGTATATCCATTCCAACATTTCAGTGTTTCCTCTGGCAGCAACAGGGGCTGATGTTACATGTCTGAGTGGTCCAATGCTGAATTTCAGCTGATGTCAAAGCTCTCAAATCTACTCCAAATCTTATTCAGCTTTCCAATGAATCAAGCCAAGCCTAATCGCATCTCCATTGCAGTCTCCGTCTCGTCTTTGATCCCATTGAATCGTCTCACAGCGAGACAGGAAATGAGTATTTTTTTTTTTTTAAACGACAGCGTCAACGCAGCTGGAAATCCTAAAAGTTAACCTCGAATGTGTGTGGCTTCATTAGTGGCTCTGTGGTTTCATATTAAACGGCCAATGCCCAGAATTAAAGTTAGGTTATTGAATTTGGGAACTGGGAAGTCAGAGAATCATACCAAACATGATACTATGTAAGTATTTACTGTACAAGGTGACAATCACCCTCCACAGCTCAGTGGCTCAGTGGATAATTATTAGAAAATTATCAGTGGATGTTATATATCATACCTGGATCAATAGGTACAATTGTTTAGAAAATGTGTAACTTTTGGATTTGAAGGAGCAATATATGACATTCAATACAACACGATACAATAAACCTCCCTAACCTTAGTCGAGCAGCATTCAGACACTCCACTGAACAGATAGTAACTGCTTGACAAGTGTCCTCGTGGGATTGTTGGAGGACTTTTGATGATGATGAGCAGTGGACACTCACCTTTCTCTGACGGCGGGGCCAAGTCGATGAAGCTTCTGCACATCTCACCTGCAGCAGAAAGACATCGTCAGGACTTAGCGCAGCACGGTGTCGGTGGAATCTTTAGCCAATACTTTATGTTGAATTCACTCCGTGGCAGTTCAGAAAGAAGTGAGTAATGTGTTTGTGGAGGAGTTCGAAGGACATGTGAGTTGTTGAAAAGGTCAGAGAAGAGCGGTTTGGGATTAAACTAAACTGAATAAATAAAAGCGCTGAGTACTGAACTGATACTAAGTCCAAATCCTAATATGGGTTTAATCCCCAACGTCTGTCCAGGTGTGTTTAGCTGGATCGGTTTATGACCTCCTGCCCGATGACCACACAGCAACAGCAGGTTCAGAGTTTGTACGTTCCAAAATGAATAAACAGAATGTTGAATAAGAGGCATATATCAGAGATGCAGCTTTTTGGGCTTCTGGTTCAGTGTCACCAGCTGGTGTGTTGGCAACGCCGCCTAACATCTGGTTCCTGTTCTATTGAGTTACAGGTTTACAAAGAATTACAATAGAATAGAATAGAGATCTCATCCTGAAGAAAGGAAAGATGCACTTTAATTACACCTGTGCCTGTCAAACCTTAAACACGTAATAAGAGCCCGTGTGGATTTAACAAACGGAATGGAATAAATAAATAACCTTTAACCCGAACACATTCCTGCAGATGTTTTCCTTCTGTCATCTGCTGAGCAGAGCATGTCGCCGGATTTGTTGTAAGTTGAACACTTTAATCAGGTAGGAGGAGGGTGGCAACAGCTGTTTTGAGGAAAAACTCATCAAGGCCCCTGTGACATAATCCTGATTAACTCAAGCTGTCTCAGCCCCCCCGCCCCCCCCTCCTCCTCCTCAACACACAGACACTTGATGAGATGGGCATGTGGGAATTCCTTCTGGAGTAATCTCAACGTGCGGTTCATTTCTAGCCATAAACGTATGAATTATTAACACATTGTCACAGTTATAAGCTCAGTGGTGTTGGACTGAGTTTGAAGATGGATGCGGGGACAAGTCCTGATCAAGTTGCAGTGAACTAACCTGAGAGGACTAATCTGCTCTGATCCCAACTTTGACTTGAACTTTCACCCTTTCTGACGCACGACACCGTGGCGACTCATTCCCCCCCTTTGAGCCCTTTGTTATTAAATTACCAAATTACTTTTCCTGTGAAGAAATGAAACTCGACCAGATACCACTCTTCTCTTTCTCTTCCCTTTGGCTGTGAAGCAATCACAATTGTGTCCCTATATCAAGTGCCGTGCAGCCACTTTAGGCCCCAGAGTAGACCACTGAATGTGTGTGAGTGTCCTTCTTTCTCCTTTTAAACTTTAAACTGAAGCTCCCATGTGCTGCTGTTCGCTCTGCATTCCATGCCAGATAAAAACAGATCTCACTAGATCCCTGCAATTTGAGGAGCACACTGATATAAATGGAAGGCGATTATCCCGAAATTGTCACGAGAGGGAATACATTAAAGAGAGCGACTAATCTCCACTTGACCTGAGAGCTCCATTGTGACAAATGAAGGAGCTAAAATGACTGAAATGATTTTGTTTCTGTGGGATTGTGTTTTAAAGTGGGATTGGTGAGTCACTGGTTATGCAGGCTGAGACAAAAGCCTCATGTCTGGTTAAGTGAACTGTGACGGCGATGACAATGATGATCTATTCTAATTAAAACAAGAGATAATGAAAAGTAAAACTAAATTGTTATGATAGCCCCAAATAGATGTTTTGAAGTTTTTTAAATCAATGTTTATCAATAAAAATATAGGCGTATTAAAATAGTTTGAAACAGTGATAAAAATAAAAAAGAACATTTTTTCTATATCAAAGCTTTTTTCATAATTTCCTCATCAGAAATGATTTCATGGACACATATCCCTCCAATCACAGTGACGCAACAGTTAAACATCTCATAAATAATTGCGCTTTGGACACAAGCAGTGAGCATCACATTAACTTTGTCCCACGGTGAGGCATAAAGTAAAGATATAACACTTTAGTCCAGGGGCCACACACACACACACACACACACACACACCTGCTCCTCTTACTTTCATCGTGGATGTTTTCCTCACATGAGAACCAGATGCCGGTGTGGAACTGTCGGAACAGGAACCGGTCGTCCCCGGTCTCCCAGCTGTACACCACTTTGTTGGGGTCTGTCTCGTTCACTCCGTAGTCAATACACTGGTGCGTCCGCAGCTTGCTGCACTTGGGCTTGGGGACTCTCTGGGTCCCCACGCACCAGTAGGTCGTTATGAACGCGGTCGTTGAGAAGAAGATGGCGAAGAAGTTCAAGGTAACCGACAAAAGGCTCCTGCATTTGCGAGTCGTCTTCATTGTCCGTGAGAAGGATGCAGCGGCGCGCGGAGGACCGTAAAGTTCATGGGTGCGAGCCAAGTGGAGAAGATGCACGAGTCCCGGTTAACTTCCTGGTGGAGGTAACGGTCCCATTTGGCGCTCCGCGGTTACCGGACATCTCCAGTGATGATGAGGATACCGACAGCATCCCCACTCTGAGCTCAGCCGTGTGTCAGAGTGTCACACATTAGGACTTTATTTCTCTCTTCCAGCGCGATGCCCACGAGGGTTCAGCCTATAGGGTGTCACGTTGTCAAAGGATTTGACGCTGGCTTGTATCAAGTGTGGGATTTTCTGATGATGCAGATGCTCTCCCCCCCCCCCCTCTCTCTCTGTGTCTCTCTCTCTCTCTCTCTCTCTCTCTCTCTCTCTCTCTCTCTCTCTGTTAAGATGCATCTCCTACTCACGACTTATCAACCTATAAGTACTAGCAGACATATTTCACTCCAAATTTCAGAATTAGAGAAAACTGCAGGAGGAAGAGGATTACGGGCTCCTCCAGCAATAGTGGTCAATTTAGAAGAAAAATACAATCATCAAGTTGGGGGCCACAAGAGACTAAATATTACAGAGAAAGGAAGCAGCAGAAAGACTTTAAGTCCCTTTAGCTGGATATGTCACGTCAGTTGGATTCTACAATAGCTAAAAAAGAACTAAATGGCATCTTTAATTCGACCATCCCTGCCTCCTAAATACCCACATCTTTTACCCTGAAGAACCACCCTGAAACACAATTCATGATAACCCTGATGACATCGCCAGCGTTATTAAAACAAAAGAAGAATAGAGCAGATTAGTTACTGCATGTGAGAGGAAATTGGCAGAGTCAACACAAATGTTGGCATTTTGAAGACGTCACCCATGAGTACAGTGATTCTTCTGTGTGAGAATGAGCTAAAAGTACCGGTCGTTTGAGCCTCCATGCAAACAGTGCTTACGACCCCAGAGTAAATGAGGCCAGATAGGATATCTCTGTCACCTCAGCAGCACGCCCTCATGTTCAGCCACCCAGAGGCTAAGCCGCACTTCAACATGACTCTGAAAACAGACAAACCAGGCCACCAAAGCGCCCTGAGTACTATTCAACAAGCTGCTGGGGATACTGTCCGTATTACACCACCTTGGCGTGAGCTTGAACATAAAGGTTATCAAGGGGCGAGTGGCACATTTACTGCTGCATTTGCACAGGTTTAAATCTTACACTTCAAAAATCACTTGCTCTTTATCATACAGGCTTGTCGGCATACAAATAAGAAATGCAATTTGATGAACTGCTTTGGTAATGGTTGAAATGATTCCAGGAGAAGAATCACTGTAAGACTGCCCGGTTAGTCCACACTACATCTACACACAGCGCCCCGTGTCCTGGAATCACCCAGCTTTTGGGCTGGTAGCACATGGTGGCTAATATTAGCTAATGTTAGCAAACTTTAGATAGACATTGGTGTGCAACTGACATTAGTGAGTCAGTCTGCTGACTTGTTCTGCTAATGTTACTCAACGTCTTTGCATTCGCCGTCATCCGTACATGTTTGATTCTAACGGATAATCTGCAGTATTTAATCTTGAGGTTAGCTGTTGGGTTCAGCAGCTCACTTTAATGCTACATACATTCTCAACATGTATATGTTGTCAGTACATAATCACCGTCTCATTGTGACCACAGCAGCTGCTGTTCACAAACGGTTACAGGTCCTAACAGGTTTTAAAGTGTTAATACTTAACATTTCAGTCCTGTTTGATTGAGAATTTCTATTTGAGTGAACAAAATGGACTTTAGCAGTCTGGAGTCTGCAGACTGTGTCCAGAAATCCATACCAACGTGTAATTTCTTTCAGAAATTTGTGCATAGTCCCATTTTTTTTGTGTAAATGATGGAGAAAAACTGTAATGCAGTTGGTAATACTGTAAATATGTAAATATTGCAATACTTTCATTAGTGGGCCACAGGCTGTTATATTCTGTTAAAAAAGTTACTACTCGTAACTTTTCTCTCCGTGCTTCTTTTTCTCTACATTAGATTTGATGAAATCTGCAATATAAAGATGAGTACTGCTACTCTTAAAAGGTATGTTCCTTTGGACTGTTATTTCACACCTAGGTGACTATTATACATCTGTGGCTCTGAGCATTTTTGGAATAAAAAAATATTGTACATGTACTCACATACAATATTAATATACATTCAGACTCAAGTCTTAGCTCATTTAATCCAAACAGCAAAGGAGCAGAACTATATTATTCATGGTAGGCATCATGTGACTACAGCATTGTGTATCATAGTTATATAAACGTGCTCCGACATATTCCATATAGAAATCTTACATAAGGTATCTGGGACAGAAAGCAGAATGGATTGCTCTGGCTGCTGGACTAGAACTGATCCGTTAGGATTTGATAGGAGATAATAAGACAACACATTTCCTTACAGCTTTGCCTAAGCCTGGGAAACACGGACATGAGCATCATGAATGATCACTGTGAGATAAATATTAATGTTCTTTTGTTCCGCTGAACGTCATCGAACATGCACAGCCGCATTCCTTTGCATGGTTCAAGATGGACACGTGTAGAGACACAGATTAAAATGAAGACATGATTGCTTTCCCTTTATGAGATAATTTCATATCCATGTACGGCATCACATCTCACGCAGCTGCACCGACCTCAACTGAACAATGCACGGACCTAAGAGGAGCTTTTGGCATCGTGCAGTGGTCTCTGTGTCAGGAGATTAAGAGCCGCTGCATCGCATCTCTTTTTACTTGGCCTTGAATACCTTCGGAGCATATGTGGCTTCAGAGTTCAACATTATAAAGGCATAAGCTCTTGATAGACACACTTCATTTGTATTTCAGTGGCAACTTCCGCTTAAAGCTGCTCAGAGTAGAATTTGCCTCTAAACAGATAGCCCCCAAGGATTAGTCCTCATAATCTGCCGTTCACTGATCCTCGAAATCATACCGTCTGGGTGCTCTGAAATCAGCTTAGTGACAGTAGATGGTGTGTGAGAGTGGTTTTATGATTGGGATTGCGTGCCGTGCAGGCATTATGTACAGTAGCAACAAATGAATAACAAAAAAAAGACAATTGCTGAGGGAGAGCCACCTACTATTGTAGCAACATGCTGCGTGCAAATCTGCAATACTAGACCTGCAAGAGCAAGGCCTCTCCTTCTGCTGCACGTCAACTAACAGATGCCTGGGGTATGAACTGAGCATCTCTGTTACCTCAGTTTATACGTTTCTATCCCGGGGAAAATGCTCTGTGAACAGGCGGCGCATGCTGGTGCGAGGACACACGACACAGACAGAACGTTTCCTGCCAACAGGGCTTTATACGGATAGCATTAGGATCTAAATCAAACAACCTTTATACAAACTCAGCCTATTGAAGTCTGATTAGGACGACACTTGGGCAATCATCGGGTGCAAAATACCAGATGGTGATGAGAGGACTAAACTATAGAGTGCCTTATGAAGTAACAAATAAAGCTCAATGTTCGTCATTGAAAACAGAGTCGGTCTGCTGAGTTGATGTGATGGACCACAATTCCTCAGAACATTAATCCTGATTATTCAGAGGGAATTCTCTTGGAACAAACGGGTATAATCCACGTAGGATTTTAAATCTATATATCAAATAAACTGTGATTAACAAGCCATCGGTGTGAAGCCCGATGAGACCTGTGAACACTTCTTCAGCATCAGACGGTACCATCAGAATTTATTCATGAGAAAATGTTATCACAGACAAGCAGCGTATTTGGACAGCACATTTAACCAACTCTGATGCAGTAGTCATATTTATAGGACAAATAAAACAAGAACGTATCATTAGTCTAATTATTCTGTAATGTCAAATATAAAAGAGAAAGAGTATTTGATATTGCTTACATGAGGACAGTCTCGAGTACTGGAGCAGTTTCTTATAAATAACAAGTTAATGAAAATGAGTAGAAATATCACTTCTTTTTCATATTAGGAATGTGTCGTTCCCTCCCCCCCCTTCTTTCCTTCCTGTTCATGTTGTAGCATGGATATGTCACACACACGACTCCAGAAACGACACAATCAAGCACATACAGTGGACTCTCTGGGTTTGGCTCATTTAAAAACTAGCAGGGGAAATAAATGTTAATGGATCCCGATGTCGTAACGTGAATGTCTGATCTCTGTGGTGGAATAGAGACGTCTACGTGGAGCTGGAAACGGCCAGCTTCTTCAAGTGGTCCATGAAGACCTGCAGGCTGACGTCGTCGGTGAGGATCGGGGCGCCCGCCTCCTACAGATGCACAGGAAGCAAACAGAGGCCGAGTGAATTACGCACTTAGCGTACAGATCTTTTCATTACATAACTCTGATCCCATGATCACTTTAGTGGAGCAAAACTGGTTTATCACTAAGATTGGCTTACGCGGGGCCTTGTTCTCTTCATAACCTCATTGTGGGAGCGCTGTATATGTATTCACAGTGTTTATAAACAGCAGGGTATAGTTCTTATCTTGGGAAATAAAGAGATTGATGCTATTTTCAGCTTTCAATCTCCCACACTTAAATTCAGAGGTTAGCAAATGTAAGACCTGGATTTTCCAACAGTTTGACTTTAAACTTCCCCCCCAGGGGTACAGACAATCCGGGGGTTTAAAAGACTTCATTTGGAGGCAAGAAGTAAATGAGAAATTTCAGAAACTTTCAGAAATTTTAGTTTTGTACTGATGCGTTATGAAAGCGCTGTAGGAGGTTGTAAATAACTTCCACTGAAGCTCCATGAGGAGCGAGACAAATGAGTGAAAATCCACCGACGTCTTTAGATGGTCTGCCGAAAATGTTGTGGACCTTTAAAAGCAATCTTTTTCTGAAGCATGAAGTCATAGCGTATAATGCCGTACCTGTCCCCAGGCGTAGATGTTGTTGTGGGTCTGCGATGGGTTGACCTTAGAGAGCAGGAAGCGAGCCTGGGAGCCTCCGTGCTCTGTGTCGATGTAGCGCGGCATGGGGAAGCGCGTCTGCAGGATCTCCTGGGCATCGTCCAGTGGAGCCAGCAGCAGCTGTTTGAAGTTCTCGTACTCGGCCATTTCCTGGTAGCCGGCCTTACGCCACTGGGCTATGGTCTGGAAACAAAAAACGAAATTGACAGCATTAAGAAACAGCCTTCTGTATCAGCTAATGAGTCGTTATCCTCTAGAAAGAAAGTCATGAAATGACCCGACAGGTGGAGATTTTTGGATCTAAAAGGGGATAAATCAAATGTCGTCCTGCTGGAGATGTAAATGGATATAACGGTCTCACCTCTCCGTGGTAAATAACCAGCTGGAAGAAAGTGTCCATCAGCAGGATTCGATCTGGCAGGATACTGCTGCTGTCCAGGAGGACGGGCTGCGAAGAAAAACAGTTTGGAACAACTCAAGCGCCACATAACTGACACACATTTCTTATGAAGGTCCTGATGCTCCTCTAACGCTGATAATAATAATAATAATAATAATAATAATAATGGTGTGCAGGGGGTGAGGCTGACCTCTGGTGGTCCATGGAAGGAGTATGAGTAGAGGATGGGCTGGATCATGATCAGGGACTGGGTCAGGTCCTGCCTGACAAAGTGGTGCCTGTAATAGGACGACTCATCGGGGCTGTTGTTGAACACCTGCAGGAAGGGCGACCGCCGCAGGTGGAACATAAACTGCAGGTGGAGGAGAGGAAAAAGTTAGTTTTATTTTATGTCCTAGCGCAAGTCAATTACATTTATATTACAGTGTTATCATCATTGGTCAAGTCATATTTTAATCAGCTCTACAATGATCGGGTAGTAATTATTATTATTATTATTATAGGTTCACCTGTGGGTAGAGGGACAGAGACTCTGACAGTTTGAAGGATGTCGGATCATCTTTGTTGAACTGGCCGAACTTCTGACACTGAAACCAAGGGAGGCAAAACACTGTTCAAACATTGAACACAAACCTTACATAACTTGGCACATCATACGTAAGCAAATACGGATTGGCTCTATAGCACACAATGCCAACTATGCATTGTTGTCATCACAAAGCGCAGGTAGGGAGGCGTGGGAGCGGCACTCACCAGGCGGATGAGCTGCCTGTCGAGCCAGCGCAGGACATCTGGTCCCTCCTCCGACTCCGCTCTGAAGACTCCCAGGCGAGCCATGAGCACCGCGGCCACCTCCTGGTCGAACGACGACTCGATGTGCTGAATCTGGGACTGTGCATCCGCCCAGCTTAGGTGGGGACAGACAGAAAGGTGCAGGTGTCAAAATATGTCTGTGTTTTACTGCTGCGCCAAATTCCTTGCATGGGTAACGCACTAACACAATAAACTGACTCTAGGTGCGTGAAGTGAATATTCACTGGACAGTCTAAGCTAGCTTGTTGATGATAATGTTCCAGGTTGACGTGGAGTGAAGTAGAGGTTCATGGTGTCTTACTTCCTTGCGATGGTCGTGACCCGTATCCTCCTTTGTGTGTTGGAGTGCTGGTACTGGGTGACAAACTGGACCGCCCCTCGGCCACCTTGGGGGACTGGTGCATTGTGCTACACACACACACACAAAACAGTAGAGACAGTCAGACTACTATCGTCAATCACTTCTCTCTTTGAATGAGCTGAACAGATGACCTTCTACCAAAAGGAAAACAACACAAAAAGAAGTCATTGTTTCACTAAACAAAGCCTTCATCCCATCACAATTATTCACTTGTTTGATATGATTAGCGACTGTACTTTAGTCTGCCTACAGTAATCCCATCAGAGCTCACAAGATAAGGTTTTTACCTGATTCACCACTTCAAAATAGATGCCCAAAGTGGTGGAGGGGTTGAGACCGCACACTTTCCATTGGTTCGTGCCACCGATGCCCATCTCCTACACGAGACAGAGAACACATTGTTGTGGATGCCTGTAAACAACAGCTCTCGCACTACAATACAATTGTGTGAAGGAAGGAATTTGACTGCTGGGCAGCGACTCACAGTCTCTGAAACACAAGAGCCCTTGGAGTTGAGTGAAACACACGGTCCAATGGTCCCGCAAACCTTCACTTCCCTTGATGTCTAAGAAGACAGAAAGACACACGACATAAGTATGGAAGTACAGAGCCATCTGAAAACAATCACGACGTTTGAGTGATTGACACAAGATACAACAACGATATTCATCGTGACTCAGATGACTTAATCACTTCTTTACCTTGACTTCTAGGACACCACCGAAGGCCATGCGGAAATCTCCATTGAAGTCTTTGCTGAAGACTCTCTGGAAGGTCTGCTTGAACAGGGATGTGTTGAAGGAGTCTCCCATAACTATGTGGCCCCTGATAATGAAATAGAACACATTTGTTTAGAATCACATATTTTTCTGAAAGGGGTATTTATGCGTTAAAATAAAAGGAAAAGTAAAACAGAATCACACATCCCCAACCAATCAAACAGTGAGTGCTGACTTACCCGGTGAGATTAGATAAGCACTTCATCTCCAGCAGTCCCGTCTGGTCCAGGGCACAGGCGTAGATATCAATACAGTGGCCATTTACTGCTGAGCGGTTGGCCATGGCTTCATAGTACTGTGTGATACAAACAAACAAGCAGACAAAAGACATGAAATGACGAGTTAATGTCAGTGAACAAAAGTCAGTTACGACAACAAATTGTAAAAGGAAAAGTTCAATCAAATACAAGAACTGGTGCAAATGGCAAGACTTGCAGAGGGTTCATGCACCGGCTCACCTTGGTGGTTTTCTTCAAATGGCGAGCGTTGTCTTTCTGGATGTCATGCCAGGAGCGGATGGGGTTCTTCAGCTCGTCTCCCACCACCATGCCTGGGCCTTGGGTGGGGGGCCCTCCGATGAACAGCATCACACGAGCCCCTGTGTTGGGGAACGTACCCTGAGGATGAAGAGATGAAGAGTCTTAAACAGCTGTGAGTATTAACAATAGCCATGTTTGTTGTTTACGTTCAATGTAGTCATTTTGGGGGCGTGGCTTTGGAGGGACGGGCTGTCAGTGCTGCTAGCTGTTATCATTGGAAAACAGTTGGGATGACTTTGTTGGTTGGATTATTTCAAAAATCTAGTGTACTCAAGATTAGCAAGCCTAGCTTTAACTGAATGTATGTATAGAGAGCATCAGAGGTCTGCTGACGCTTTTAGGGAATCAGTTTTCAGAGGGCCGACCTCACAGCCAACACGTCCAACTAAGTCCATAGTCCAGGAGTCTCGAGTCAGAGAAACAGACCTTTGGTAGAATGCCACATCACCACAGAGCCACTGAAATCAGCTGTTAAGCTCTACGTAAACAGTGATTCATTTATACAGGGACAAAGTGTACTCGCAATCAAACAAATAAGCCAACTAATGGTGGATGCTAACCACTTTGTGCAGTTCTGCTTTTTAAGCAAAATGACTCAATCATCAAGTCAAACGCCTCTCGACAAATCAGTGAATCTGGAGTCCCTGAAAGAACCAAATGTATTCTAATCAGGCCTCGTCTCCCATGTGCTGAAGGGGAGTACAGCGGGGGGGGGGGGGGGGGGGGGCGGGTTGGTTGTGGAGATAAAAAAAGCACGGACGGGGGTGGGGTGGGGGGGG
>NW_022280061.1:3479799-3505091 GCF_004355925.1 Anarrhichthys ocellatus | reverse complement strand
GGGGACGATCTGTTGCATCAGTTATATAAACCGCTCAGATTGGCTGTAGGAGAAGAGAGGAGAGTAATGGTGGAAGGAACAGACAGAAGGCAAACAAGGAACGAGCCTTTGAACCGACAATGCTCACGTACTGTTCCTGCAGCAGATAGTCATCAGGCAGTCTGTGCCTTGCTGAACAGTTACATGTGGCACAGTCATGTTGAAGAGGCCAAAGTTCAGGCGACGGTGAAGCGCCTCATTACAGGACCGCTAATTCATTTGTATCCAGAGAATAAAGTTGGATTTGGATTGAAAATTGTGGTAAACCACCACATGCAAGATACTCATAGTCCAGTCTTATTAGTATCCAAACTTTGTGTTCAATATTATCTGAGCTTCTGCACGCGTGTGTAGACTTTACCTCCAGCAGGCCGACAGCAACAGTCAGCGCAACACCGGTTGAGCGGAGTGACCGTTTGCCCTGCGGGACAGGCCACGGGTCTCTCTGAAGCTCACCGAGCAAGTCAGTCAGATTCATATCCACTCTGTGCACGGGCTGAAGGAACCTGTATTTGAACACAAGCACACCTTAGACAAAGAAGAACTGCGAAGTGTGTTTCCTAACTTTTGGAAACAGCTAACAGAACAGAGGCGAGTGTTAATGCTCCTCCTCACCTGCAGGAAGCGGCAGCATCCTGAGGTGCCAGAGGGCGACCTGGTTGTCCCGATGCTGCTGGCTTTGTTAAACCCAGCAACTCCTGAAACACACCAAAGAAAAACAGTTATTACAGTTGTGCTGTTTCACACATAAATCTCCTATTTTGTCTCATATCTCAGTTTCCTCATTCCTTTGGCGCCACCGACCTGGATTTGTTTGGAGGAGAGGTCTTTGGTGCCCCTGAACACGTAGCTCTTGGCGATCCCCTCACAGCTGAGCTCGTGAACCTGAACCATGCGTCCGAATGTGATGAGGCCCACCAGGGCGTTGGGGGGCAGCAGGCTGAGTGACATCTGAAGGGACTCCTTGAGGGCCTGGAGGTCCTCTTCTTCCAAACACGTGTCCACCACATAGAGGAAGATCAGAGGGGCTGTGGGTGCACGCTGTAAATAAGTGAGAGGGGAAGGTTACACATTTTGTTTCTGCATAGTTACTACATTGGCTGCAAAGCAAAGGATGTTTCTGTTTATTTCAATAACTGTAGAACTTAAGATATAAAAACACTACATGATTATGACAAACCTCTTTCACTAATGTACCATATTAGCTGCACCTGATTAGTGTTGATCCCAGTGGCTAAGTACAGGGCCTTTTTTCCCCTCGATGACACTGAACACATTGATTATCTGACCCACAACTGGGACACAATAGAGTACATACAATCTCCTTGCACAGGGCTGAGGTCAGAGTGCAGACATGCATGTAGTATTTACCTGTACTATGTACTCAATGGTAGAAAACTGTGGCATGAGCTCCGCTGGCTGGTTCACGTCTGATATGCCTGCGTAAGAGGGAGGGAACTGCAGAGATACAGAACCGGATTAGCAACCTCAATAAAGGAATGCAGCGAGTCCAAATTATCGGCCTTGCATGATATCAAATTAAAGTATGCTGTGAACGTCAGTACTTACGGGGTTCCTCTGGAAGCAGAAGTTGCACGCCCATATTTTTGCTCTGAAGTCAACTTGACTGTGAAGGAGTGAGCAAAACAATTGGGTTAAGGATCCACCCATGTGGCAGGAGTGTAACCGTGAGTGACACATATGCCCATTTGCAACTCTCATGTACCACACCTAGTATTTGCTGATGCAGGAAAAAGCTATTTATACAAAGCACCAAATTCCCTGCAACCCATTTTATTTTACTTGAGGAATACTAAAATGAAGAAATGTCAAGAACATAGTCGGCACTAGAAAGTTGCACAGATGGTTGAACGCAATTCCCGTCTAAAAAAGAAGGCTAAAAGATACATCAAAATAAAAGGTTGAATACTCAAATCCTTGTTTTTTGATAACTTGCAGTTAAAACAAACATTAAAAAGTGCACATCTGTAAGCAGGGGCATGGTTTCCCATTTAACTCACCATAGTGGGTTGAGCACTGCCTTACAGTTGGCCCGGCTGCACAGAACTGGTTCGTACTGGACCGGCGGAAGGTCAGGCCTCTCCTTGAGCGGTGTGAAGAGACAGGAGACGGGGACCACGAGCCTGGTGGCTTCCAGGCGGCTGGAGGGCCAGAAGTTCCAGCTGAATCTCACCCCATCCCTGTCCTCGTTCTGTTGGATGAATTCCTGGTAGGACGCCATCGCCGAGCTTCAGCAGAGACGGAGCACAACAGATCACGGTGATGATTTTAAAGTCCAATAGAAGCAGTGGATATAGTTGCTCCGACAATGGCAGACTAAACAAGTGTACTGCTCTCCACTGGCTGCAGACAGCCGCTCTTTATACAGGTGCTCCTTTCCCCCCCATTCTAAAATAAGACGCAGATATACAAAAGAATGACGCAAACACCTGTCCTAAGCATACCTGAACAGCATGTTTTGGAACAGTAGAGGAATCCCAGTAGTATCTTTAGGTTACACCTTTGTTAGCCTATGTCAGTGAGACGTCACACCTTTGGCAAAGTGTCACATTAGATCCTGTTGTAGCAACAGTACCTGTTTCTCACCGCGATCAGAGGAACTTGATATTTCCAGAGCAATGCAACAGTATTTCAGCAGGTTTACAAAGTGCATTTGATGAGATGACACAAAACAAACAAAGTAACTATCTTGTGTTGTCAGCTGGGCATAAGATTTCAGAGGTACAATATGATCTTAGGCCAGACAACAAATACACACAGTGGTGAACCTACCAATTACATTCCTCACTTAATTTAATATTGATGAATCATCAATTACTATTGGTCGGACTCGGACAAAACAAGCAACCTGAGGAGCATCATTTCAACTCAAGGAGATAAATCGACAACAAGGTTGTTGACCTAATGAAAAGTAAATTGCCCATATGTGATAAAGGGGAAGTGGGGTTGATTGTGTGGCGTTTACTCTGAGGGGAAAGTACAAAGCAACCTTGAAATTGTATTAAATCATAGAAATATTCACTATTTTTGAAAGATGTTTACAACGGTTAGCTTCCATTAGATAGCACAGGCCATGTATCATTGCTGGTGAACACACCAGTGAAGGTTAAGACACGTTAACTGGCGTGAACAGTATTTCTACATCGAGATGAACAAGCGGCGGTTTCGCTGCGTCTACGAGTAACGATAGTGTTGTAGAAACCACGTCAATTCCACGGTAAACGTTAGTGTTAACCGTCGTTGCCAAATATCCGTCACTCAAACCCCTAAAAGCTAACGCTTCGTTGTGCGTCCGGCTGGGTTAGCTAACGGAATGTAGCATCGACCCACTTCCTGTCCCTTCCTTGAATGGAAGCGACCTACTTTCGGGCAAAGTTAGGTCGGGTGCTTACCTCTTATATCAGGTTGGTCTCAAGTCTAGACACGAGCAAAATAGTCTGTTGTGTTCAAAAGAAATCACGGATGTACAGGACAGGAATACGACGGTGAGGGGATCGCTCCCTACCAGACCCGGCTCTTTGCACTTTGCTAAAACGACGTGTTACTCCAAATTCAGGCGTCTCCTATTGGCTCTTCTATCAGTGACGTCGATAGAGCGTGCTATGCGCACGCAAGGGAAGAGGGTAAGCATGGGACATGTAGTTTATATGCAGTTCACAGTGTTGGCCTACTGCAACGCCGGTATCTCCCCTAATAGCTTAGTGAGGGAGTTGTGGAGGTTATCTGATGACATTATTGTACAGTGTGATGACGTGTGATTAGACCAGTGTTTGTTTCCACTCTTTGCTATCTCACTAATTGTTGAGCTACTCACTGCGTAGAGAGGTGACTAATCTAAACCTAGTCATACTAATAGTAGAACATGAAGCTACTGAACTAAATGGCCCTGTTTCTATTCCACTATTATTTAGAGGGCATTATTCTACCTTAATTCTAAATCTACCCTACATGTATTTGAAAGGTATTGTTGGTAGTCAATACAGTAGAAATGGAACTATATTGCAATTGAGAGTTATAATTAATAATAATAGTTGTAGAATAATAGTGTTACTATAAATAATTAATTAGTTTCTTCTTAGATGATTTCTGTGGGACCTACTGAGGTTTATGACTCTTGCATGTCTCAATGAAGTCATGTTAAGAGCAAATAATTATTTGTTTTGTTGTGATGGAATTAATCTCCAAATTTACATAAGAAAAAAAATCATGTATCAAATGCACTCCATAGGATATGAGGATAATTGAAATATATGCTGTGAAAGGAGAAAGAAAATAAAAGGAGTAATACAATGACTTGTAATTTAAATAATCTAATTGTAACCGAACAGAATCGATAGCCTGCTGCTCGCTGTTATATGCCAAGATGATTTAGCCTAAATAAGTATTTATTCAACTGTGTGTAGCCTATCTATCTTACTGTCAACACATTTCAACAATACATCAGGTCGGAGAGATATCGGACAGCTTGTTTAGCGTGTCTCTGAACATTAAGTGGCGCTGTAACCAAGCAGCATTTTCGGTGAAGCTTAAACCCCTGAAGGGAGAGAGAGAGAGAGAGAGAGAGAGAGAGAGAGAGCGAGAGAGCTCCCTCTCCTCTCTGTGTTTCTGCCGTGCACAGCGGACTCTCTCCTCTCTTTTCGCAGTGTGCTGAACCTGCAGGTGTGTGTGTGTGTGTGTGTGTGCGTGTGTGTGTGTGTGTGCACCGACTGTCCGCCGAAGCTGTTCTCACTTTGACCACGTTTGGGACCAAATTTGGATGTAGCAAAACCGAGGCGACAACTCACACCGTAAGTAGGCTGGCCACAGTTCACCCTGGCTGCGAGGATGTTGCAGTGATAAGACAGCAGAGCAGCTTCTCCGCCGGCATCGTCAGCTGTTGCTCTGTAGCAGAGAGTGGAAGAGTCGCGAGCAACAGCAGAAGACTAAAAAGGCCGAACTATGCGACGGACTTTCTGCCGGTAACCGTTTTCCACCTCAAGTCGACCGCGGAGCGGATGCGAGCGGAGGTTGTCAACGAGCCTCTGACTATTTTCTGCCCTTTTTTGTCGGTGCCGGAGGAGCTGTGCCAATGGAGAAGGCGACTCCGCCGCCCCAGCCCCAGCCCCAGCTCCAGCTGTCGATAGCGAAGACTGAAAGTCCAGCGGAGGACATCTCCGGTCTGACTGACGAGGAGCTGCTCAAGTGGACCAAGGAGGACCTGGTGCGGCGGCTGAGGCGGTCCGAGGCCGACAAGATGAGCGTGATTCTGGACCACGGGAATCTCATTCGAGAGGTCAATCGCAGCCTCCAGCTGCACTTGAACGAGATCAGGGGGCTGAAGGTGAGGGGGCGCGCATCGGTGAAGGATGAGCTCATAGTTTTGGAGCGCACCTGAGAACGCGCATAGCATGAGGGATGTGCTGCTGCTTAATGAGCGCGTCTGCAGGCATGCTGTGAGAATAGATGGTATCGTTGAAGTTCATTGTGCCATTGTGAGGGCCTGTATGAGAATCTGATACAGATGAATGTAGATCCGGTGGGCTTTATGGGCTGTTTTAAGTTAGGCGAATAGTTCTCTTTTTTTTTGGTCAACAATAGTTTAATTAACAGGAAGGGAAATCAATGACAAATTGTATCCTTGCAGCTTGGCTGTAAAGTAAAAAGTCATCCTCCGATTACTGAAGAATCTATTCAAATGCCAATGCTTAAATCTGGCGTCCAGATCTCTCTGTCTGAGCTACACACACACACACACACACCTCACATTCCTAGACAGTTCCTGCACATACATCTGGTATGTGCTGTACTATCTTGCCTTTAGAGCAACGTGGCATTTGCTTTGAAAGTATATGCAAACATTCGCCTTTTCAGTAACCTTTATACTGCCTTCATTTTCTGCACTGCTAATAAGACGACTCTGGCACAATGTCCACAATATTTACAGATAAGGCTGAGACCCAGCCTGAGGTAGCCTCAGAGGAAACACATGGGGATCATTTGCCTTTCTCGGAGACCTCGTCACCTCTCCACACATCCAAGCTGCCTAATTACACAGGAAAGAGCTGGAGGGGTGAGAAAGGGAGAGAGTGTGAGAGGGAGGGGAGAGAGGAAGGAGCTCTAGGGGAGGTGAAGGAGGGATGTTTAAGTAAACGTTGCTGGGTGTAAAATGTTAGGGGCGTGTGATTTCACTGCTCTAACCCAGTTTTATATCCGTGTGTGGCCTCTCCATCTCCTGTAGAGCGCTCTAATCTATATTATGTACTTCACATTGAATGGCACACAGTGAGTCAGTGCTTTTGTGGCAAAGACAGACAGGATTAGAATTGTATTTCATTATGAGTGCAGCATTAGACTGATATCTAAACGAGTGGTGAAATGGATTGAAATTGGACAATGGTTGCAGTGATTTAGTTGGAGTTTAGGTAGAATCAATGGAAGACAAATTATCTCATTTTGCACCAAATTAAAAGCACATTTGTGTTGTTTCTGCCCTGATCAGCATTGTCTTTTTTCATGAGAGCTTCTTAATGATTAGGGCCTCAGTTTAAATCTCTCTCTTCCTCTTGCACTTTCCCTCTCTTCCTCTCAGGATATTAATCAGAAGCTGCAGGAGGATAACCGTGAGCTGCGGGACTTGTGCTGCTTCCTGGACGACGACCGCCAGAAAGGCAAGCGTGTATCCAGGGAGTGGCAGCGCTTGGGACGGTACAGTGCCAGCATCATGCGCAAAGAGGTGACCCTCTACCTCCAGAAACTCAAGGAGCTGGAGCTCCGACAGGAGGAGGTAATCCGGGAGAACCTGGAGCTGAAGGAGCTCTGCCTGCTGCTGGATGAGGAGAAAGGGGTGGTAGGTGGAGGAGGTGGGGGTGGAGGAAGTGGAGGGGGAGGGAGTGTAGGGCTGGGAGGGTGCCGCAACTCCATAACCAGCCAGAGTAGTTTGCTGCTGGTGCCCGGGCAGGGCCTCCTGATGAGAGACGTGGGGGATGGGAGCAGCACCTCCAGCGCAGGGAGCGCTGACAGCTCCGATCACCCTCAACATAAGCAGCCTCACCTGGCTCCAGGGGTGGGTGGGGTTGGTAGCGGTGGGGAAAAAGGGAGCCCCGAGCTTGTGCACAAACCCAGGTGCAGCAGCATCAGTGGAATAGGAAGCATAAGCGGAGTAGACAGGGAGATGCCCAGCCCTGAGCACCCTGCTGGGCGCCACCGGAGTACAAGCCTGGAGTACCCGTACACCCTGCCCCAGCTCTGCCGGCCCCGCTGCGGCTCCATATCCGTGCCTGACCACAGTCGAGCCATGCGGGGCCTCAGCCCGGAAAAATACGGGAGGAACGTGGGCCGACGCAGTCCGGAGCAGCACCCCAAGCACCACAGCTCCGACCTCCTCCTGGGCCAGAGGCAGCACTTCCTGGGTCAGGGAGGCAGCGGGGAGCTCTATCAGAGGCACCACAGGAGCAGCATAAGCAGTATTAGCTGCGGGAGCCCCGAGCCCAGGCAGGCACATTTAGGGGCCTCAGAGCACCATGAAAAGGGCTGCGTGGTCCAGGGGGGCAGCCCCGAAACTCATAGGCACCAGTACAGTATGAGCCCTGACCATGTGAAGTTTGGCAGCCCTGTGAGAGACGGGCAGAGGAGGCCGGCAGGAGACGAGCTGTCGCCACACCATCGGAGCATCTACAATGGCATGAATGGTAGGTGTGTGTGTGTGTCTGTGTGTGTGTGTGTGTGTGTGTGCATTGTAATGTGACTGCATGTGATGTGATCATCCCGTGTTTTGATCTTCTAATTACTTCTAAAAACTTTGCAGAGGAGGACGTTGTGCAACACTCAAAGTTTCACTTAGACTCAAGCCACACAAACACACAAACACACACACACACACACACGCACACACACGCACACACGCGCACACACACGCACACACACTAGTGCACCAACAGTTAACACAACATTTTATCAAGGTTTGGTATCGTATTGTCTCTCTGCACAAGAAGGATTTGGCAGTGGAGATAATCTATTTGTCTCTGCAAAAATGTAAAAATAAAAAAGGAAGATTGCTGCATGACATGTGATGCACTTATTTGATTGAGAAAACAGAGAAACTCTTCCTCATTCTGACCGGTGAAAAAATGTACAGCATTATTGATTTCTTGGCATCTCGAGAGGAATGTGGGTTGGCTCGGGTGGATGAGAGAGAAAATCCGGGGTTCCGATTATTTCAATATTTTACACGTTCTGTATCTAAATTGAACAGATTGGACTCAAATGAACCACGCTCAGATATCAGTGTGTGCTGTAGCGTTGCGACACACACGCACGAATCACCGCCCTGACTTTACTGCAGTCGTGCCGATCTCAGTGAGAGTTAAGGATGTCAGAGAGAAGGAGGAATATCAAAGTACCAACTTGGCTGCTGTTTAAATACCCCACGGTGGCTGATAATGATTTCTGGAGTCCGGGGGAAAAAGTGCTGAGTGGCACAGAGCTGGCAGAAGCTAAAGGACAAATTCCTCAAGGTGAAATATCTGCCTGCATTTGCAAAACAAGGCTGATATTACAAGAGGAACAGAAACAGTGTACACAGAGTGGAGTACATCCTACACGTACAGGAAGGCATTCAATTACCTCTCATGAAGTAATGTCAGGAGTCAGATGCTGTTGTTTGTTTTATTTTACCTTTATTTAACCAGATGAGTCAATTGAGAACCGGTTCTCATTTACAATGACAACCTGGCCAAAGAGGCAGCAACAGGAAGCAAGTCATTACAAACAAATAAAACAAGTCTCGTAGAAAAAACATCATAATAATAATAATTGTTACTGAATGGTAAGTCATTTATAACGATTGATTTGATATGTATTTCGTTCTAAAAAGACCATCTTTCTATCTCATTGTGACCTTTAGGTGCTACTCGAAGGGGCAGATTCTACACATGAAGATCAGTTGAGCACTATAGCCTCTGAAACAGTTGTATGATGTAATCTGTGGCTCTGGAGGAGCTTTGTCATGGCTGATGGCCTGATGATGTAACTGTGATGTCATCAGGGTCATCTCGTTGGTTTTGGAAACTGAAAATGTGTCAGAAAGACTGTTACAAACATGGAGTCGTGGAGGTCGAAAAACAACAGACAGGGATGGCCTAACAAAGAGACCATATTGAGCTGCATTATGGGAGATGTAGTGTTTTTTGAACATAAGCCATACTGGAGACTAAAAGTCAGGATATCATACCATCCTCTTTGTAAACGTCCTCCCAACTTTGTTAAATTAAAACACTAAATTGCTGAAGTACAATAATTACAATACAGCCACTGTAGCCTCACACATAACAGTCTCGTAAACATCTCTCTCGAGCCATTTTGCAATCTCCACTAATTGCAGCGGATTATTGTGAAGACACACACAGACACACAACTTTGAGTTGGATCATAATTCTGTTTCTATTTTAGCTCTATGTGCACTCTGTAGCTCCATATGAGATTTCAATCTTCTTGTAACCTGAAACCCATATGATGTCTGCAAAAGGCCACGCCACATTAATGCCTCGCAAATCCTTAATTGGAAAATGTTGTGAGTGCACAGGGCACTCACTGGCCCTCATGTCTGGTGGTTTGCCAACTGTGGCATCATAACTGTTGTGAACTTAGCTCAGAGTGAAATGCATGCAGCAAATAGCCTTTAACCAGGTTCATAAAGACTTCATTAAGCCTGTGTGAGAGAGAAATGTGTGCGTGTGTTGCTGTAGAGTCCTAACGGTATATCATCTGTCAGAATGGCTGCTTATCTCTATCATGAATGTCCTCACAGGGACGCCATGCCTCCACTGACCTGACAAGGACACTAACTTCAAGTGTCACAACACAGTTAGATGGAGACATGCAAACACCACTAAGCCGGAGGTGGAAGATTTTGCTTTTGTGGTGTTGATACTAAATGAATTGCGTCAAAATGTAGGCTGTATTTTGGTGTTGGAATTTTGCTGACAGATTGAAATATTCAAACGTGCATGCCTGTTGTGAGGTAGAAGTAAAGAGAGCAGCTCTGTGTCTGCGTGGGTCATCCACTGGCCCATCCTTACCGCCATGTCCTTTTTTGGACGAAGAGGGAATTTGATTCCTGTGACGATGTAGTACACTCCACTCACTTGGATTATCCTCTAAGCCCTTTGCACAGTATTATTTCATTTTTTTGATGTACATGTATGTGTGTGTGTGTGTGTGTGTGTGTGTGTGTGTGTGAGTGTGTGTGTGTGATTTGGGTGGATGTGTCCCATCCAGTGTCACTGTAGCAGTGTTTTATTCAGACAAATGAAAGTCTCATGTACACGTGCCACTCGACAGCACTGAAGCTCAGGCCATTTCAATTCCTGACAAAATCCAAGATGAAAGCAAAACATCACTCTGACCTCTGCAGCCTTTTAATACAAACTGCTCCTGCATGCTTTGGTCAGCTTATCACACTTATTCTGTTATGTTTACAGCCGGGGCGAGGGGTATGATCTCCAAAACGACTGGAAGCATTCTTAGTTTTGCTTTGTAAAATGATAGAAATGTTCAGTTTTCTCCCAGAAGAAAAGAAACCGTCTCATCTCAACGGTACATGACCCGGAAAAACACAAAAGGGATGTACCTAAAATGCATTTAGAGAATTCAGGGAGTACCGAGTGCATACATTAAAAATACAATAACTGCATGTCACTTGAATAGCAATACATATTGTCTTGCCCGTATAAAATAATGGGCCTGTAAAGCCTGTTAAGTAGCTACAAATAAACAATGAAACCTTCAGCTCAGCTGAGACGCAGATCAAATATGTCCATCTTCCCATGTGATGGACTCGCTCTAGTGAAAGACAATCAGCCGTGAACACTGTAGTCTCCTGACCCAGACTGTTTGCTAAGCCTGTAGGATGCAGAGGGGCTTTTTCAAAAAGAGGAGAGACTTAATCATGTTTTCTGCTTCAGCAATCGCAAGTTCTGCATATTCGCTTAAGCTGCTCAGATGATCGGGAGGAGAAAAGAAAAGGCTGCATGGGAAAAAAAAGACACTACAGTGTGTGTGTGAGAACCTCTGCCCTTGTGATGCCAATGCATGCCACACACACACACACACATGCACATGCACGGTGTAAAACTCTGCAATTGACCATTGGTAAAGCCACGCCCTCCCCTTAGTTACTGCTGCTATGTGTGAGGCTTTTCGTCCTTGCGCGGCACTAAACAGTTTATGATGACGACAGGTCACCACTCAAACGTCTTAGTTATCTCTGAAACTATATATGTGAACTTAAGTTTACACAGACGTGCAAAAAATACTAATTTCTTGCTATTCATTTTGCCTCCTGAATCGACAACTGACGTTAGCAGATTTGACCATTTGCCTTTTGCTTGTTATTACATCTGAATCATGTGATCACAGTGAAAGATAGCGGACTGCCAATAACATCATTAACCACAAACCACGACAACCAAGCCGGACTCTGAAGCCAATTGTGCATCGTGGCCAAACCATAATACAAGACCGAGCAGTTGGGTTAAAAGAAGTGCGCTTGCTCTATGGGCCCCTGCTCTATGGGCCCCTGCTCTATGGGCCCCCGCTCTATGGGCCCCGTGGTTGCGGAAGATCCGGTTCATTTCATATCTGGAAGTCTAACTTCTTTGGCTTGACTTTCATAGAGATAAACGGGGCACCGTCTCCAACGCTGTATCCAGTTCTCTTTATACATCATGATGGCAACAACAATTGTGTCACATCCAATCACTTTTTCCATTGTGTTGTGAGCTTCTTGCAGCGCTTTTTCTAAATGCTAAGCATGTACATGGGTGAAGATGGTTCTTCATTTGCATTGTGTTGAGCTCTTATAAGGCCACTGTATTTTTGACTTAATGAGAACTGACAGACACTGGCAGCATAATCCTCCATTCTTGTGCATTTTTATGCTATTTTATCTGTTTGAATTAGCACGGATCGTCGCACTGCCTCATTCATTCTCATTCTATTAATCTATAATTGCAGCATCATTTCAGACTCTCCAGCTCCCCCGGCTGTTGTTGAAAAGTGCTGCTGCCTGTCTGAGACAGGAAGTCATCACTGAAGCTTTGGCCTCAGATCATGTTCTCCTTCTCCGCTGTCACTGCGAAAGCCAGGCTATCTCTCTCCCTCTCCCCCCTCTCTCTTGCCTTTCTCTCTCCTTCCATCCTAATTGGGTGCCAGTGTGAACAACCAGCTGTCGGACAGAGAGAAAACTCTGGTTACAAAGACCTCTTTCTGGAGAAGGCTGGAGGCTGTTCTGTTTGCCAGGCTGGGCTGAGGAAAGAGGGTTGAGGAAGTATTTTAGTGTATTACTGGTTGTTTTTCTTCCCCTCCTTGTCCTTCAACTTCTCCTCTTCCTCTGACTCCACTCTATCCTCTTCTTCGCTCGTCTGCCAGGGCGAAGGATGGAAAGCAGCCCCTTGACAAATTGTAAAGTCTCACAGCCTAAGAGGCGTGAAGAAACTCAAATGTTTGTCACAGCTGCACTCTAAACAATTTCACCGTAAATGAACGGTAACTTACTGGCAGCAGGGACGCCAGTAATGTACTGTTTTCTTACGGTATCTTACCGTATACTGGATTACGGTATGTGACAGTAGGATAACTGGGTTTTACCGTGATTTTACGGTATATGCCAGAATAGGGCTGGAGTGTGTGTGTGAGTGTGTGTGTGAGTGTGTGTGTGTGTGTGTGTGTGTGTGTGTGGTGGTGGTGGTGGTGGGGGAGTAAATGGGTGGGAGCGTGTTTGGTAGGAAGAAGGATGGGGTTAGGGTAGAAGTGGGGATGGGTGAGGAGAAGAGAAAGGATGTTGCTTCTCTCTTTTCTACTTCCTCCCCTTCTCTTTCTTCTCCATCAACTCTTTTTCTTTCTTTTGTCTTTTCAGTTCCTCCTTTTCTCTCTTCTCGTTCTCGTTCTTCTCTTTCTCCTCCCTCTCCTCCTCCTTCCTGTCCTTCAGCATCTTTTCCACCTCCTTCCTTCCTGGCCTTCTTCTCCTCCTCCTTAAACTGGGCCTTCTCCTTGTCAGTTTGTTGGGCGAGCTCCTGAAGGCTGAGGTTATGTACCTGGAGGTCAGCGTTTTGCTGTGTCAGGAGCTTGATCTCTTCCTCCTTTTGGTTGCGCCGCTCCTCCTCCATCTCTCTGCTCCGTCTCTGCAGCTCCTGCTCTCTCTGGAAGCTCTCCTCCTTTGCAGCAAGCTCGCATCTCATCCGATCTTCCAGAGCTGTGAGTTTTATTTTCCAGGGCAGTGACATTCTCCTTCTCTCTTACAAGCAACGGCTTTTCCAACTTTGCGTCCAAGTCCATCACATTCTTTTTGTCCAAGGCAAATTTGACATGGTTTGCCTCCTTCGCCCAGTTCTTTCTGAACGTCTTGTTCTCCTCTTTCAAGGACTCAACAACCCGGTTGAACTTGGCACTCCACTGGCTGTTGACCAACTGTTGATGTGTTTTATCTTGTATAACAGTGAAGGAATGAGAGCAGGTTAGAAGCTCCAGAGATAGTTAGGGCTGAGGCCAACGGAGACGTTGGATGTCTTTTTCAAAACCCTGCAAAAGGGAAAATGTTACCTTTAAATGCCATCATGGCATTTGAATTTGTAATCACACCTGAGACGAATTATCCCAAACACCCCCTGTAGGCCATCAGTGCAGCCATTAACCAAGGAGTGCATGATTAGGCTTTTTTTTTTAATCTACCTCCAGTGCATATCATTGTCATTTTTAATCAAGCCGCCCTCAGCTTCGTCTCTTTAAAGCTCGCTTCTGCTGGATGGAGCAAACAATGCACGCTACTTTTCTGGTGCTTTACCCATAATTTCAGCACAAAACTCATGACAACAGTAATGTCAATGGGAAATGGAGTGTGAAATGTCTCCAACAAGAGAACAAAAATTATTTTTGGCAAGCCTAAATTATAAATCAGGGGCAGGCAGGGAGAAGGATAATGTACTGCAGATATAATCAAGATGAAGATGTGTGTGCATGTGCAGCATTCTGGAACTCTGATGTATGTAAATGTGATGATTTATCTTCATAACTGATTATTCGATCAGTATTCATGTAGACGCGGAGCAGTTGGCCACTGCAGGATGCACCCAAACATTTCCGCCCACCAGCAGCTCCACAGCTAAGTAACTGTGTGAGTTAGGAGGCTGTTTGGCGTGCACGCGGGCGTCGCTGCAGCCCAAACCCCAGAGGTATATCTGACAAATGTTCCACAGGAGCCCCAGTCATCCGGTAGACGCGCAAACCCAGTGGAATGCAGAGCAGTCTTTGTCCTCTTACGCCGGGCCGATGGGGAACGGACCACTGAGCTAAGAGGAAATTAGCTTGCTAGGCCAGGTAATTAACTGGAAGTTGAGTAGCTGCCATGTACGAGGGCAGCACTGGGCCTGAGGGAACCTCATGTCAGTCCCAAAGTCACCAGCAACACATTTAGCTATGTTGCATGATGATGATGTTGTTCAGCCATAGCTGTGTGTCATGCTGAGAGCTGGCAGTCTGAAGGCATCAGGTGATCAGGTGGGAGTGAAGGAGGTGAGTGAGCTGGACGGCTGTATGTTTGGCAGCTTTTGAGGCGTCTTAATTTGGGACAAGGAAAATCTGATGTTGTTTACTCCATAATGACTTGCATAGATTCAATGAGTTATTTATATTGTTCATTCAGCCTGAGCGAGTCTGTTAAGGAGCATTAACAGAGTAATATGAGAAATGAATGTGAGTCTTCAGGTTACCTCACCTTTGTACGACTCAATGTCGATTAATGCATGTTATCCCAAATTAAGAGAAGTGCATTCAAATTGTTCTTAATTATCATCTCTTATGCACAAAGAAAATCATTAAAATCTGTTAGGTAATTAGGCAATTTCAACATTTTGTGGTGCAGGAAAAAAATAACGAAACAAAAATTGTACAACGACAATCACAGTCAGACCAGAATTTATAATTTGGCTTTTCATCCAACAAGCATCCCAACTTAAAGTTGTTGCGAGGAACCTTTCATTTTTGTTGATGTATGTGGTCCATGGGGACAAAGCGATAGGGTTTCTGTGAACCAGAGTCCCTTTAGAAAGAGTCTGAGAGTCCTGGTTCTGGTTCTCCTGTGCCTCCCTTCCCTCCAGTGGCCCTCCAGCAGCGTGGTGTCGATGTTGACTCCTAGCGTGGACCGGTGGAGCAGTGAGGCGAAGCTCTGCTCCTGGCTGGAGGAGTCTGAGCTGAAGATGTTTCTGGTGAACCTGCAGGATTTTGTCTGATTTCGCCGAAATCGGACCCGCTGGCAAAGATGACCAGCATTAAGAATAATATATAGAAATCGTCAATCTTCTCGCTTATGGGCTCTAATCTACATTTTAAGGTCATACAGAGGCATACTTATTAAATTGAGACTGTTTCATAACTAATTCATTTTATTGAATGATGTGAAAATTTACGAGGGAATCCAGCGAATACCTGATGGTCGTTAATGAATGCTTATACAGCAAAATACTTTATAAAATCCATGATTCCTTCATGTTGCATAACAGTTCCACGTATCCCATGTCTGAAAAGGGGATCAAAGCTTAGCCATCAGAAGATACTGGTACCAGATCAGGTACATTGGTGTTGGCAAAACCCCTGAGTGCTTTGGATAAAAGCATCTGCTGAATGACTATAATGTAATGTAATGCATTGAATTGAGCCGTGGTGCATTTTGTGCTTATGAGTCCAACTTTTAATCTGTAAGAGGAAGAATGGGTCTTATTCTTCTTCACAAAGTTGCATAGTCTTGCTTTAATGCTTGGCTAGCTTACGTATCTATGGTGCCTGTCTGTTGTGCATTTGTGTCACTGATCAAGCTGTGGTGATGAGCTGCGTTGCTGCTGCCATCATGGTGATGGTTTTTACAGCCTCACCAGCTGTTAAAGACAGGGATAGAAAGTGAGATAACATGTTGGGAACATAGCAAGTCAAAATTGCTGCAGCTGACATCATCTTTATACCTCCCTTTCCCAACACGCAGGATGTAGTTATCCATTTCCTGGGGCATAAATCTCCGGCCCATATTGTGCATTATGTGCATTTGATGTAATATTTTTCCTGATGAGAATGACAGCGGGGCACGTGTGCAGCTCCCATTACTGCGGATGAATGTGTTTATCCTACCGACGTAAAGAGGATTGGCCATATTCCCATCATTATCTCTTACTCGTTCTCTTCCAGAGAAGTCTTTATGGTCTGTGAGGTTTCCTCTCGGCGATATTGAAATCAATTTCATTACCCCCCCACTGCTCCAGACCGGCTCATTTCCTTTAATCTTACAGCAAAAAGGTGCATTTAATTTCACCGGGCTTCCTGAGAGCATTAGCTGCAGGTGAAACATGGAATTGAAGTACTTCTTGGGTTGCTTTGAACTGTACTCGATGGTTATTTTCTGTGCTAGTGTGTTACTTTTTTAATAGTTTCTCTAAATGTTGACTGAGGAATTTACAGTTTATTTTGCAACTAAACGTTATATTTATGTTCTGTTTTCAATCATGGGATGCAGTATTTGTATCCGATATGATGGAGGGCTAAAGCTGCTATTTCAACTTCTTTAATGGGAGAAGAGCCGTGTGAAACATGTTTTATTTAAAGAGCAGAAGAATGTAAATGTCCACACCTAATTGTAACCCCGAAGGCCCCGTTGTTTTCAGCTCATCTCTCAGGCTTTTCGTGACACAATCGTACCTAAGTTTTATACTTCCCGGCATTGTTCTGAAGTAAACATGCCTCAACATTGTTTTTCTGTATCTGATGCAATGCATTGCATTATTTCTATCTTAATACAAAGGGCCTTTTAACATGCACGACTACAGAAGGATTAGTTGTTTTCATCAGGGAGGGGGGAGACAAAAGTGTCCGAGAGAGTGTAAACAAGTTTCAGCCTCAGGACATGGGTCATCGAGGTCCGAAGGCTTGTGGGACTTGAGAAGACAGAAGCCATTAGATGCTGATCCTTGGCGCTAAAGGATCAGCAAAGAATCGTGGGTCGCTGGAAATCTAACATCATTCACAGTTAGTGCAATAACCAATATTGTGTCTCATCCGGACCCATCTGAGCCACACACACACACGCACACACACACACACACACGCACACACAAACCCCCAGACACGTGCACACTCACTCACACACACCACAATGATCTACACGCTATGCCCGGCCTGTTGTATTATTCAACAGCACTGAGAAGTGATGGGTGGTGACATGTTAAAAAAGGACAACAGCAGTTTATCTAGCAAATGTCTGCTTAAATATTTAATTGATTTCCCTTTGAGAGTCACAGCAGAACGCGCAGCTCACCAATGTAACTGAAAACACAGCCGTGTAGAAGGTGGAGGGGGCTTGAACACGGAGGACAACAGATGTAAAGAAGAATTAAGGGCTGACCTTGCGCCAGCACTAGCTTCTAGAAATCTCTCTGATGTATTCTTTTTCCTGCTCTGCTGATCTCTTTGGTTTAAATATGGAATACACAAATGGTTGATTTAAGAACAAAGATTTAAAATTCTAGCACACTTACAAAACACAATAATTCCTGGTAGTATTCAAAATGTGACGTCTACAGTTCCTCCATGCATGGCTTTGCACGTGACTAGTCTTTCCCTTTTGATATAGATGTGCGTACGTCTGTCTGTATTACTGAGATCGCAAAGACAAAATAACCGCACACACACAAACACACACACACACACACTTACACAGCCCTTTTAGCTAGGCTCCAATTATCCAGCTCTACTCTCATCTCTTCAGCCTCACACTCTTTATAGTTCTCACACAGTAGACAGACGACCATTAATTATAACAGTACGACAGCTTTCCTTCTCTTGTTCCTGTATTTTCATACTCTGCAGAGTCTAATGTGACGATAAATGTGAGCTTAAATAACAAAAAGGTGTTAAACCAACACCAAGAAGGATTTTTGTGACCATAGACCTAGCCTAAAAGAAATATATAACAATGAAGATATTTGAACCAGTAATAAAACTGTTCCTTTACGAGCAGCGAGTGATTTAGGCGAAATATGCGTAAAGGACATCCAAATGGGCAATAAGGCTCAATAAGAGTTCAGCTGTTTCTTATGAAGAATTGTTGCACATTTTGGGAAAGGTGTTGATTTAGTTTCTTGTCAAGAGTTACATTTGATACCATTCTCATTGTTTTGCATGAACTATGGAGCTAGAGCCAGGAGTTGGTTAGCTTAGCTTAAGATAAAGACTCCACATAAAACCACAAAGTGTTGTTTTCTCATTTCTGTTTGTGCACAGATTAAACAGAAGTCCGCTTTGAGAAGATTGGACAGAGCCCGGCTAGCTGTTTATCCCTGCTTTCATTCCTTATGCTATGCTAAGCTAATGACCTCCTGGCTCCAGCTCCATATTTAAGACATTGTGAGGAAGCGAGTGAGTATATATCCCAAAATGTGGAACCACTCCTCGACTCACCAACTGTAGATGTTTTTAGTCCTTTTTTGTTATTTGGTGTTCTTTTGTGTTACATGATTTCTGGGTATTCAAAAGTTACCGTTTACTGCCATTTGAAGCCGCTATGCAGCATTGTAACATTTCCTATCATTGTTGTAACAATAGTGTAATGGCTTTAAGCTTGGCATATTACATTACATATAATATCTGGAGAACAGAGTCCTGAACCGGGTCGGGTAACAGTTATCTAAAAAAATTCTATAAATTCCCAGATGGGTAAAAATGAACTATGCAGTACAGCAGGCGAGAACATAATGTATACGCTTTTTGTCTGGAGGAATCAGATATGAAAATGATTGTGCAGTATTTTTGAAATCTAAATCAGATAATATTAAAGCATGGCTCTAATTGCGTGCTACCTGAGTGTGCTCGCTATGCTAGCCCCGAGCGTAGCCGGGGAAAGAGACTTTTTCTTGGCTTGTGAAGGGAGAGCCCGGCTTACACCAGGGACTGTGGACAATATTATTTTTCTGCACAGCAACCTCAGACTCAAGGAGCAATTAAATGTCAGCATAGTGAGTAGCATCGCAGTTTAGCTTCTGCCAAAGTGGGTCCAGCTGATTATGATTTTAATTCATGATTCTACATGCTCCAATGGTACAGGTAAAAATAAAGCTCTTTAAATTGAGTGGCTGTGGAGCCTGTGTGTCTAATCACGGGTCGAGTCGGGGGTCTTATATTAAAGGGGCGGGCGGATCTGCGTTTGACTTGAAGATGATTGCAGGGAACAGGCGGGCTTAGGACATCCTCAAGCAGCCATTTTGCTTGAGTTCGAAAAGGCCAGCCTCAGTGAATGACACCTCGATGTTATTATTTCTTTACACAAAGGAGTTTACCCGTAGTGTCATTTTTATTGATTTGAATAAGAAAGACCAGTCACCAGGGTCTCTCCAACACTGACTGACAGCTAATTCATCCAGGATTGACAACCCAAGTAGTCACTAAGCATATCGGTGCTACGATCTGGTGCAGCAGAAGCAACCAAAGCGATGAAGAACCCCAGACCTTCTATCCACTTGGAAGTTCAGCCTTACAAGACTGGGGCCTTTCTGTGAGACTGACCAAGCACAGACTTCAATCCATAAATATCCTGCTTTTTCTTTTTCTCGTTTTCTTGTTAAATGTGTTCCGGCCGCTCATAATCTCCGTATTATGCGTTCAGAGCTTATCCGTGTCGTCCAGAGTCACACGTAACAGCACTGACTGTAGCTGCCCGAGGGACGTCAAGACAAGTAGCTCTGCTGCCAGCCGGCCTCGCTGCCTGACTGACTGTCTCCCCGATGCTCTGATTGACTGCTGTAGCTAAACGGAAGGTCACCGATCTACCGAGCGTCTCCACAGGCTGTCCTGCCCAGCCGGCCTGAATTATTTATGTGGCCGATTTTTAGGAGATCTGAGGGAATGGCCATGTGAAATTACCTTGCATTGATCAGTTGAGAGAGGGAGGGGGGGGGGGGGTGTTTGACGGATCAAAGAGGACTGAGAGAGCAGCCGTGAGGAAAGCAGGTTCTTGTCTTTACTGGCTAGATTCTGACATCAATAACAACGTGATTACTGGTTTTGACAAATTATACAGATACACCACTCATTAAGATTTTATTTTTCAGAGCTTTGGATCCCAGCCTACTTTAAAATTTTCAAACGTATTTCCCCAATTTTCACGAAACAAAAGACATTGGATCTGGTAATAAACAGCCTTGAATCTCTTATACGAACTAAGATTATGAGTTATACAGAGTTAATAACTGGTGTCTGGCAGCAGGGAACAGGGTTCCCCGTCCGGAACAGTGATTTATTCAGTGTGGGAGCAGCTCCTCCCCATCCAATCTCTCACATCTCTTTGTGGGGAAATTTAGAGCCTTTCACTCGAGCTCTAGTGTACAGAGGTGTAATTTAAAGGAGCTTAGGCCCCACATTATTCTTGAGTAATCACATTATCTATGTCCTGTTGCTCTGACCCACACAGAGCCTTTTTTCCTCTACACATCTCTCACATCCCGTTTAAATCCAATTTTGGTCCTGCTTATAACTAAATCAACAAAACGCCGTCTAAGCGCTCTGTATGTTCTCTCCCTGTATAACTCTCCTTGAAGAGATCACAAGGCAAGTTTTATTGGACATTGATCAAGTTCACTTTAAAGGGATTCTCCTGGATTTTGGCACATGCCTGCTGTGTGTTAACAGCACTGCTCCATCACGAGACAGCAGGTTGTAATCTTGTGACCTGTGTGTGTGACTGCAGACCTTGAGACGGAAAATCCATTTAAGCTAATTGTTCTCGTGCTTGAGCGGGCGAGTCCAAAGACCCAAAACTGAGTTCGCTTGATAGGTTGAACAAGAAACTGTGTTGTTTCCGCCGGCGTCTTTCATTACTGGCTGATTTTTTAAACTGTGCGTGCCTTGTTGTCGTTGTACTCTGATTCCTGACTGCAAGCATTGCAGGTGCATCGACTGTGAGGTGCAGAGCGACAAGCCCGACACAAAAAAAGTCATGCAACAAGACAAAAATATGAAACGTGTGAAACCGATCGCGGTGTCCCAGACAAGGTAATGAGCTCAAGAACAGGGAGGCGCCAGCCGGCATATGGCAGGGTGATGACAAGGCCTCGCAGACATGTGTTTATTATGAAAAATCATCTGGAACACATCTGGAACTAATCCCATTGTAATGCGTAAGGCCTAATATTCATTCTTTGCATCAATATAACCAACATGAATTCATGTTTCATCTCTCTGGCATCAATCCAATTGCTCGACCACTCTATGTTTGCATCGATCTATCAGAGCATGTTCAGACAAAGTCCTGCTTTCAGCTATCGGTTACACTTCCTACTGACTTCCTGTGTCTTTGTTTGTCTTCGTGTGACATGTGATCATGTATTCACCGCTCTCTATCTGGTCTACGAGCTCTGCTTTAGCCGTGAAATCAATTCCATTCCTTACATCCTGACCTCCAAACGAAAATACCCCGCAGCCCACCGCTGCATCCCCCGACTCTTTAAAGGAGTTTTCAAGTCTCTTTGTGCTGTCTTGCCCCCCCCCCCCCCCCCCACGGAAATAAACAAGGCGAGGGAAGGGGCAGGGAACTCAGTGAAGGTGGCTACCGGAATCTTTCGCAGAACTCGGCGGTCACAAGAGCGTCATGAATCTTTAATGAGAGATGTTCGCGCGCCAAGGAGAGGAAATGTGCTGAAAACATGATCATAGGCTCATGGGAGAGGAAAGCGAAAGAGAGCGAGAGAGATATCAAGCAGGGGGGCAAGGATGAAAGAATTGTTCTGAAGGGCAAAGTTGGTACAGAGGGGTAATATATATATATATATATATTTATTTATAAAGCTTGGACAGCTTTAAGGCAAAGGCATTTTTCCACCGCTTAACCAAACCAAGTTCTGACCAGAAGTGCTCCCAGAGCCAGAGAGGACGAGGGAGGATGCTGTGTGTCGTGTACACCTTTACATTAATACTATTTGATTTGACAGCAACAGTTTTTCTTGCCAAGCAGAAAAAAACAGCGCAGGATTTTTGGGTCAGCGATGTCAAGATGGAGTCCAGAGCCTGCCGTGTGTTTAAAAGAACAATCATGTTTATTGCAATATAGTTTGATGTCTTACAGTTGTCTGCGTGAAAGAGCATGTTTCTGTTGAAACTATCAAGATGAATCCTTGATCCGATCTCTCGCTGTCTGCCCCCCTTAGTCTCCAGGTAATCTTCCAGTCGATACACTTTGATAAATCAGATGTGTGTGTGTGTGTGTGTGTGTGTTTGTGTACATTATGGTTCACATTTTTCGTGAAGGTTGTTGCCACTCGGCTCGCTGTCACTTGCACCATTGCAGCAGAGATTGAAACAGACGAGGGGGGAATGTGGAGACGTTAATGCTGCTCTATACAACACGTCATTAAGTGGTGGCCATAGGCCGAGGGAGTGCACGATGTCTTTCAACGAATTCTAAAAGCTCATCTACCTGCACATCTAGACTGTTACTTTAGTCTCAAAACTCTTTGAGTTTATAGAAGACAAAGATGAAAGCCTATGAGATGTAACTCACTGTACACATAGAAGGAAATGCGCTTATTTGCTTTCTAGCGTTAGAGTTAGATGAGAATTCTGATACCAATGTCTGAATTAAATATGGAGCTAGAGCCTGAGTGCAATAAGCCTAGCTTAGCATAAAGTATGAAAGCTAGGGGAAACGGCCTGCTGTGTCCGAAGTAAATACCTCTGCCCCCCAGCACCTCTAACGCTCACTTATTAACACGTTATATCTCTTTTGTTTAATCTGTTGACAAACTAAATAATGAATACAGTAATCTGTGGTTTTGTTGGTTACAGTTTTTTTTGCTAAACTAAGCTAATAAATCTCCTCATCTAACTCTCGGCAAAAAAAGAAAATACTGTGAAAATATTCCTTTATACGGTACATGGTTCAGTCAGTTTTTGCGTAAGTGGTGTCTGGGACAATAATGAACCAATTCCATCTTTTACATATCTTTCTGTTGATACATTTATTTTAAGTACTCCAACATCTAAATTTCAATTTGTTTTGGCAGTATGAACAGATAGAACGTCAGCTCCAAGTCACTCGATTCGATTCAGGCACTCCTCTCTTGTCAAAACAACACATTTAAAACTCGTCTCTCTCTTCTTCTCTCTTTGTCACAGCTTTGATATCAGCCGGCTGCTGCACCAACAACTGTAGAAATGTCAAGGTATGGGACAGGTAAGGACCCCTCTCTTTGAAAATAGAAGAACAGCCAATGACGGTCATTGTGTGCTCTTTCCACGAGGGCTCATAATCCTGTAATTAGCTCCCATTAGTCTATTGTACCATACAGAGGGCTTCCTTCACCTGGAGTCTTGAAACCTTTTTACATTTAACAGTGGGTTGGAGGGTATTCGTGAGGACAATCAGAAATCACTCTCTCAGGATTTTACAGGATAATAGAATATGTTTACTCTGTTCTCTTGATAATCATTAGGTGACGCAATAGCTCAGATTCATATTCTGTTGTGATCCCATGTCATTGCAGGGTCAGTCCTTGAGTTAGCCCAGCGTCCCAGCTCCAGATGACTAATGCGTTTGCATTCTGGTCTGGCCCAGGTGTAGTCACAGTGGGTTTACAGTGGGACTACAGAGTTAGGGGTGACCCTGTCCTGTCCCCGTGTGCCATCCTCCATCTTCAATCAGGTCCCAGTGGGAGGGCGAGATGGCTGTGTTAATATTTAATGACTGCAAGACAAGACATACCTCCTCCCTAGTGGATAGTCGCGCCCCCACTAGCCCGAACACATACAGTATGCCTACAAACATGCATAATCATATGCATACAAACATGCATAATCCACACACATTCTCACCGTCATCCTCTCATATACGGTGACCTTTTCGACCAGGGAACGCGGCGTCCTCCTTTTCTTCCACATCAGTCTTTTCACCTTGTCATTCCCTCTGTGCCTGTGCTTTTTCAGCCCACTCCATCTTATCTCACACAAAAATATCAATGACTCAGGTGAGGAACAGAAGAAAGTCTACTTCATGTCGGTAGATAGTTTGCGAGTTCAGAGAAAAGCGGCGAGGATGTGCTGGAGTCAGGTTCTATGGCCGTCCCCGGGCTCTGCGCTGTGGTAGAGAAAGACACAGGCGGGAACAAAAGGATGTGTCACTGATAAGCAACACAAAAGCCTCCGGTGATGAACATCTTGCTCACTTATACTCTGTCGGTTTCATTTGCTTTCATAGGATTTCTATCTATCTGACAAGTTGTTGCTAATGGCTCTATTGATGGTTAATAAATCATTTGCTAATGCTTTACAGTTCAGGAACAAGCCAAGAGCGTGTTTTGGGTTGCCAGATTGTATAAAATCCATTTGGCTCTGGTGCTTCTGGACCAACATCCATGTACTAACAATTTATTAGCATATACAACTGCAGGCTTTTTGTAAGAATTGAAGATTGGCTTTAAGGTTAAACTCCATTATTGTGTTGGTATCAGAGTCAGGTGACCTACCTTTCTGGCATTGGAACGCAGGTAAAAAAGCCTTTTTCACATGTGATATTTTCACATTTACAGGTAAAAATCTAGATTCCATTTAGCTGATTCAGGTTCAGGGCCCTGTTGTTGTGCATGCTACCTCCCTTCCATACTGTCACGGCCGACTGGGACACTTGTATAGAACTGATCGAGCCGTCGCTAATGTTGTTACAGGAGTAACACCTTTGCTTTTCATACACAATAACAAGTCAAAATGTCTGCTGTGAAAAACAGAACGTTTGTATTGCTGATGGTTGAGTATTAATCAGCATGGAATTGAATAATGCATTCTGAGTCATTTCTATTAGATTAGAGGTGTCGTCCTGATTTCATTAAGGGCTCAATAGGTTCATGATCAACAATAAGTTAATTTAATGCCGCACATACTCATCAAACATCTCATGAAATACGCGTGTCAATCCAAGCACAACAAATCCCTCAAAGGTTCTTCACGGTCTATGAAACCATGTTGCTGCCAGACACTCCAAACAAAGAGGCATACAGTGGCTCAGGTGCATTTATCCGCTGGTGTTTCTTGTTTATCAAATCAGTCGATCAGTCAATAGTGCCCCACAAAAGTTTCAATGTAATAATGAGAACTCTTCTTCTTGTTCTTCTATTCCTGTGCAGCTTTGACGCCTCCTCTTGACCCCGACTTGACCAGATAGGCTCCACAAACGGAGCAGA
>NW_022280061.1:3444799-3474799 GCF_004355925.1 Anarrhichthys ocellatus | reverse complement strand
TCTGTCATTACTCGTCCCATATCTTAGCTGGGATGGACGACTTATTAAACAAACTTCATTGTGGAGACACTTTTGTGTATGATGGGTACTGTTAGAAAGGGACACGGTTTAAATCTGTCATGCAGTGCTGGTGCCATTAAAACACACATTGTTATGATAATGTGACCAGCGCTGCAATGGGGTTACATGAGACAGCCAAGCAACTGTCCGGGAAAGATGTTGCACCTGTCATCTTAACTCCATTGCAATTCCACAATGCATTTAATACTCATGGTAGTAAGTGCCACATATACCACAAAAATAATGAATACGTTTTGCTTATGAAATTCCAAATGTATATGAAACACGAATTATAGAAAAATAGAAGAACATTTGGTGGACAAGAATGAAAATATTTCCCCAAATTGCCCCAGGTCCGATATGGCGTCGTGGCTGGTGTGATCTCATTGCACGATGGCTGCTAGTTATTGTTATGTTCTTGTTCTTAGGACCCATATTTCAAAAGTTCAGACTGAAAAAAAAATAATAATGTTGCTCCACCATGCAAATCATTCTGCAGTTTGCTCTGTATGGTTCATCCAACTCTCAGTGTAGGTAAAGGACTCATTTCTACAGCTGTAAGGAAGCTCTGTCCCCTCTGTCTGTTGTTGGCACATTCAGACTGCCTGAAATAGAAATGCCGTGGACCTTCCATACATCTTACATTAAGTGTAAAATGTCTTCTATAGGCAGAGCTTCAGGGTGCCAAGCTGCAGGAAGTATAACTGTCTAACGTTCAATAAAACTATCCAACCAATAAAGCATATAGGCAATGAGGCAGCACACTAACTCATGTTATGGGCTTTGATGACTTGATCATGCTGACTGATGGACGGATGAGTTGATTGATGTGCAAAGACTCAGCGCCAGAGAGCATTCCTTCTATTTGCAGTCGCAATCTGTGTGTAATTAGCATCTGATTTACTAAAGGCAGCAGCTAATGATGCAATCAGCTACTGTTACTGCCTGCCTTCTATATGCACCCTGCCAGTGAAGGAGAGCTTAATGGCTGCAGTTCAGTGCTGGATCTTATGTGAAAACTGCTTCTTTCTTCCAATTTCCCCCGAGACTTTTGGTGATGTGCTCACTCTGTCTGCTGTCAGGGAGATTTTGGTGTAGAATAAAAGTTAATTACATTTTCTCCTCCACACCAATATGCCTGCACAATATGTACCATGCTTTTTGGACGTGGAGAATGTCCCGCACAGCATGGCCCTCGCAAATAGGGTGAAGCTTCGTAGATTCTCTTTTAGCAAACACGATGTAAATAATGCATTCTCTTACATTTGGACCAACTTTTTGTTATTTTGTTGTAATCTTAGTTCATCTGTGTTCATCCGGTCACTGTTGATATTTTCTGGCTTTGTTTCTGTCTTCATTCTTCATTTCTTTGTTTCTTTGTATCTCTTTGTTTCTGTCTCCTGAGTGGGTGAGCAGAGTCAGGAATGGTGAAGTGAGATTTTAGCGGTAACACAATGCTGATATGCAGTGACAGCAGTGGAGGCAGGCAGAGGTGGGAGCTGAGAGAGAGAGAGAGAGAGAGAGAGAGAGAGAGAGAGAGAGAGACCCAGGACTGACTCATCAAAACAGGGGTGAGAACAAGCGGCCGGACGCCAACCTCCCACATGAAACTGCCTCGACTTCTGTGACCTCTTGACCACATCCTTTCTACTGCTGCCTTGTTTTCATTTGTTCTACCTTGCTAGCTAGGAAGTGATATGTGTGTGTGTGTCTGCCACTAATCATTCATTTCTTTAACAGAGTAAGTGGATATTACCCACTCAAATCGGATTACTCTGTCGATATGACAGCTCTATTGTAGTTAATGTAGCTAATGGCCAATACAGGCTGTGCAGACACATGAAAGACGTTCTGTCGGTCTGCTTGTCTTTTCTCCTACTATTTCTAGTATTTGATGGTAATGAATACAACATGGAGCAGCTTAAAGAAAACAATCATTTTCAGTAATGCAGGATAAAGGAACATAGTGAAGCCATTTCCACAGCAAACCTATTTGCTGCCTTAGCGCTCTTAACACATAGTGATGGCGCTAAGAGTAATTTGATCTTACATTTAGCAGGTGTGTACAAGAACAACTCCAATACAATGTTGCTCTGTATAATATGTCAATGTTTGGATTATAGCCCGTTTCTCCCAATGGGCCAAATATAACCAAATAGTTCATTCATTTTGAAAGATCAAAACTGCCTCATGATCTTTTCTGCCTTCGTGTTTTCATAAGTTGCAATCCACACATTTAATTTCAAATTCTAACTTAAAATTTTAACAATTTAATGATGTGTGTTTTCAGGATACACACAGAAACAAAAAGGTGCCATCTGGAACCAAAAATGGTTCTTCGGTGTGATGCCCTGGAAGAACCATTTCTGGTTCCACAAATAACCTTCCAGACCAGGATTCTTTAGAGAATCATTTCCTTAAACGGTTCTTTAAAGAACCCACACATAAATAAATATATATATATAACCTGGCAGCGAACTACCCAGATCATGGCAAGGTAGTTTGTTTCCTAATTTATCCCATCCCCCACCATCCAATAACTCAAGCATGAATTAAGAACCGTTTAATATCTCGTGTATCTCAACACACATTGAAGGCAGAATACAATATTGTATGTTGTCAGGGCCAACACACAATTAGACAGACATTCACACCTCCGAACAGAATCTCCTCTCCAGCTGATGTACATGTCAGTATAGAATTTGAGAGAAAACTGAGGCACCAGAGAAAACCAACATGCAAACTACATCATTGCTGGTGAGAAATACATTTCAAGACGCTAACTAGGACAGAGGAGGCCTCAGCTGGACTCAGAGCTACTGAAGGACGTGGATTTGATTTGCTGGAAGGCATACCATGTATTGGATGCACAAACAGCACCTGGTACAATGACAAGACAGTATCCACCGGCGAAGGAAGAGTGCTTCTGGTTGATGATTTACTGCTTAATCGCCTGCTGATCTTTCAGATATTGTAGCAAAAAAAAATCATCAGCAGATGTAAATTTCTAATGACGGACGTTATGACTTTCAATCTGTCTCTGTCAAGGATCAAATGAATGGAAGACTGTCCCTACCAGAGCAATGACGCCAGCAACAAGCCATCCAACCCAGCCGCACATATGCGCAATTTCATTATCATTTGACCCAATTTAACAAGAAGATTGGACAACCAAGCTGCAGCTCCATGTGTCCAGTTTCACTTCAAAGAGACGACAGATGCTTTAGTTGGCTTCTGATGTCGGTACCTGTCTCTCTGATAATGATCAGCTTGAATTTAAATGATCTCCTAAGATTTCAATCTAAGGAATTCAGCATTTGATGGTTAAGCAACACAAAATGATGCCAGAGCGTAACTTGCTATAACGTTTCCATGGTGGTGCCATTTTGTGAGGTCAGTAAAGTTTAATCTTCAGCAGAAAGGGAATCTATGGACAAAATGCTAAAACCAGTGGGGTACCACCTCCTCACAATGATCAGCCACAAGGGTGCAGGCACACACAAACGCACACACCCAGAAGACGAGGGTGAGAAATAAAGGGTCATCTTAGATCGTTTCACTATATTAGTTTAGCTACGAGGCTTGAAATAAAGGCTGAGACGGCTCCTTGGGGATATTTTTGATGACTTTGTCCCCTCGTTCACACCACACTCACCTTCCCCACAAGTCCTCCTTTTCTGTGGTTTTATTATCACTTTAAAAATAGCCAAACCCCAACAACCATCTGCAAAAGACTGCTGCCGTGATGTCTGACAAAGGAGATGAATTTACTGGAGCAAATATGGTGAGTGAGAAGGGACTATACATCTATGCATTTGACAGAAATAGCATATTTAAATTATAATGAATACATAAATGAAATAACAAATGGTTAAAGTACTGTATATTACTGTATTTTTTCCCAGAGCTGTAATGGATTATGATCTGAGTCGATCCACAAGGAATCAAGGGGACTTAACAAAGCGGCTATGATGCAGCTCATGCAGCATGCGGGTCATGCTAATGTATATCAGGCAAAAGGACAAGATTCCTTCTGAGTGATCAGAAATGATAAAAGATGCTCTGAAGTTGGATTAAAAAATGCACTGATATGAGTGTGCACTACCCACCCAGCATACACACACACACAAATACAATAATCTGTTAATCTGCACACATGTCGATATGCCATTAGTGTCGTTTGAAATGAGAGGGAATAGGTATCATCCCTACGAGACCATCAGCCCGGCAAGGGCTTTAGACAGATTTGTTTGGGCTTATCCCTGCTGATGATGGAGAGACTCTGAGACAGAAAAGAAAATAGAGTTGGAGTGAATGACTCGAAGCGACTGAATAAACTGGAGTTTGGATGAGATAACGTGGGTGGCAAACATTGGAACACATCAGTGAGCCTGCATGGATACTAAAGTAGAAAATAACCCACAAGATTCATTTACTCATTTAATCATTTTGGCGGTTTGTTTTCCTCATACTTCAGCCAGCTGCTATACCTCCATTACTCCAACTTCTGGAATGACACTGCAAACAATATAAACAATAATTCAGGGAAATTCGGTAGCAACAAACAAATCAATCTGCCAGGGCAAATTTCTTACAACTGGCGTAACAAGACTAAGAGTTTACAAGCATGCTAGCTGCTCTGTGAGGCTACAGCACTGGATGACACACAATGGAGGAAGTTAAAGCAACGCAATTAATGACTTTCTTCTTTTGTATTCTGTCATCTTCAATCCAGGTCTTTCTCTATTCCTGTCCAGTCTTGTCAATTCTGTAAATGTGAAGCTACTCTAACGCTGGGGGGGGGGGGGGGACTTGGTTGAGTGTAAAACAGTGTGGATGGTGTGAAACAGTGGATGACGTGTGAGGAGCTTTGGGACAAGAATCAGAGAGCCGGAGACACACTGGAACAGCCGCCCTGCTGCCCGGCAGGCCTTGGCCTCATTAGAATCAGCAGCAGTTTGGTTCTGAGCGTGTGTGCGTGTTTGCTTGCACTAGCTGGGAGGCCCACTGGGCAGGAGCAGATGCTCCATCCTCACACTCAAACCCCCCCAATCGAGTGGGCTATCTGTGTCTGAGTTTGGCTTTTTGCTTGCCTCGTCTTTCTGTGTCTCCCTCACACTTGGTCTTTCAACCTCTGACACTGAGATCGTATCGTTCTTTCTTCCTACAGCACTGAGATCATATTTTCCTTCCTGTCTGAACAATGGTGTTTGTGGTAGAAATAAACATGAAGAAATTGTGACCATATGTCGTCTCGAATGCTTTGCTACATTTATGACACACAGAGACTACTGATGGCTGACTTTACTGTAACAATTTCAAGCATTGACAAATTCTGAAGTAAATTGTTTGTTTCTTTACACTTTCTTGCTTTTTATTATTACAAAAAAAGCAATTCCATGGTGTGCAGCATTGCATGCTGTGCTCATCTGTATTTCCCCTGGATCCGCGCCACAGAGGGTCATGCGGCGCTGACCCACGATAACATGGCCGTGCTCCCAAGCAGAGCCAAAACTGTGATGATCGCTGGCCTCATACAAGCTGCCCTGACACCACAGTGACCCGATCGGCTCAATGTGTGTGGTCATGCAGTCGACAAGAGGCAAGGTGCTATTTTTAAAAGTTCAGCATTCAGACATTGTTAAGCTGCTGTGTATTTGTTTGGACAGTTCACTCATCTTGCTTTGCTCTTTCCTTCAGGAGCTTCACGGTCTTCCTTTTAGCCAGACTACCAGAGTGACTCTTGGACACTTTGAGTATTCATTCAGTCAAGCTTTGAAAGTATAAGGTGGCACACACATGCACATGTACACACTACATACATAAAGTACGTGTGCCCTGCCCCAGATCCCCCAGTCCTTTTCTCTGCTAGCCTCGCTGCCTCCACTTATCTCCAACAAGAAGCTTTATCATTTTGTCTGAGCAGCAGTGTCAACAACCCCGGCTAAATGGCCTTTTCCAGGCCCCATTTGGCTCTACATCGATTAAAGACCCTGCCACCCTGATGGGTAATAGCAGCGGGAGGAGAAGGGGGGGCGCCCAGTGATGGAGTGACTCGGCCCGGGCAAAAATCTAAACTTGTGTGGGGTAGATGGAGACAGTAGCAAGAGGAGGACCACTGAACCTCGACACCAGTAAATATTGGATGCAGGCTGTTTACGGACCTGTCAGAGAGCAGTATTGATTTCCACTTGTGTCCAGTCTTAAGAGGTAAACAAGAGAATAGGATGAACATGCAGTGCCATGCCTACGAGTCCTTGTGAATCAATGCATGCGGGCAAAGTACATTGTTCTTGTCTGACCTGTAACTCATGTGGATGACGACTGTTTCATTGGGACATCTATGCCACCGTCTTTTGTCAAATGAAGATGTTGCCATATAAGCATCAGCAAGGAACCGATTGGAATGAACAGCATTGGAAACCATGATGTGACCTTCACCTCAGGGGTCACAAAGGTCACATTATGTCATCATGACAGCACATGCTCATAGAGCAGGGGTCTTCAACGTTTTTCAGGCCAGAGACCGCCGACTATATATATTGTATAAAATTGTGTTTTATATTAAATGGGCTTAGTGCCATGTATAAACATACCTCTTTATTGTGCATTCAATACTAAGCTATTCAAATAATACACAGGTATTATCATATATTCATGTTTGTATTTTATACTTGTGCAAGGTACAGTGAGTAGGGGGGCCGTGCCACTGCCTTTTAGAAACATATCTCGTCAGCTGATACCAATGCCAATATCAACATTGTCTGTCAATTGCATGATAATCATGCATAGAAGATATTCAAATTGATGTTTTCATTTTAAAGGTGGAAATGAAAAATTAGTGATGACCTATTAGTGCCACTGCCATGCATAAACATACCTGTTATCTTGCATACAATACAGAACTATTAAAATAATGGACAGATTCATGTTTGGAAAAAAATAAAAATAAAAAATCTTTTTTTTAAATTGTCTAATTAACCAACAACTTCGCGGACCTTATGCAGTACCTCCGCGGACCCCCTAGGGGTCGCGGACCCCCTGTTGAAGACCTCTGCTTTAGACAATGATAGAGCAGGCCATTAAGGGCTTTAACTCTTGAAATGCATCAGCCTTGAGAGGTGAGCACGAGCATTTGTGAAAATAAATCAGTGCACCATCTTTCTTTGTCTTGAATATTACTGCTATCACAGCACTATGCCACTATTGTACATTGTGTTTGAGTCCTCTATTCTAATTGTAATTAGATAGCAACAGTGGGGAGATGAGAGTAAATAAAAGAAAGAGATGTAAAAAAAGGTCTCCATCAGGATTTGAACCTTGACTATATAACCGATTCATGGCTCGCATCTCATCCCCCAAACCACGAAAAACATAAATAGTATTTACATTTGGTAAATCCACATATTCAGAAGATCGAAACCACTCTTGTGTATTTGCATTGGATTGTATGGAGGCAATTATCTTAGCTTAGTTTAGCATAAAGACTGGAGGCAGGGGCACACAGCTAGCCTGGCTCTCCAAAGTTCCAAAATCCAGCATCTATCAGCGTCAGAGGTGCTGCAGGGCACAGAGCCAGGCTAGTTGTTGATTGAATGATCAAAAGAACTCTCAGTATTCCATCCTGTGGCCTCTCTGAGTTGCTACTCTTAGTTTATTCTATGTATATAATCATATTTCTATAGAGGAAACTGGACCCAAAAACATCATGCATACCCTGCTATTGTTCTGAACAGTAAGCATCCCATCTTTCGGGAAGGAAAAAGTGCCACACTGTAGAGCAAGGCCTGAACAGCAGTTTGGTATATTTATGTAGAAAATATAGCGAAGTAACATGATAACTAACAAAGCCTCGGATATGAACGTAATGTTTGAATATACAGTACAGCTTAAGCCTAAGAATATAAAGAGTGCATCTCAGGATGGTGCCGGCCGATTTCTCCCTGAGAGAGACAAGTCTGGAGGGTCTGCAGAAACAGGCCAAGCTGCTCTTAAAAAGGCCACTGGGGTCTGAGATCTATCACACCACCTGCACACCAGTAGAAAGAGATCATTCGCTCCCCTTCCTCCATACGTAAGCTGCTGTCTCATTCTGAGGGGGGGCATAACATTTATCGTGGCACACTTTTTGCCTCTTCATCCTACCTCATATACCCAGACAAGGGGTAACAAGGAAATCAGTACAGATTAATCACAGTGATGGATTATTGTATATTGTCAGTTGAGGTTAGCGTCACATTTACATAAATGCACTCAGGTAAGCTTTGTGCTGATCTGGGGTCAAAGAGGTGAGGTGAATTTGAAAACATGCTCAGGTTCGGAGGCTCCAAAGCAACAAACGGATCAAGCAACTGTTCTATCTCTGAAACAAATAGCAGTAGACAGGCTGTATCAAAAGAACACAGAGCATATCACAATACCGCTCCTTCAGGTCTAGATACCAGCTGTCTGTTCAGGTTTGTCCACACGTACCCGTTAGTGTCTAAGACACGAGGGTACGTGTGGACAAAATCAGGCCCTCGCCACGATGTTTTGCAGTAACGCTGATATTCAGCAAAGCTTGGGTTGAAGCGTGTCAGCCTCAGTTTAACTCACATGGTACCCTGGAGGATGTAACAATCGCTGTGCGGCTGAAGACAAGAGAGTTCTCCAGCTGCTGATAGACCTTTAAATAGAAGTACTTGTAGGGTTGTTTTTGACAAAAGTGGGCCTTGACATGGTGATGGGTGTGAGGATACAGACACACACACACACACACACACACACACACACACACACACCCTCTCCATTTTCAAACACACCCTCAAATCAATAGCCTGATTGAATTTGGTTCTCTCCTTCTTGCTCCCCAGGGGTCCTGTTGATTGGGCTTGGCAAACGCAATCTTGTGAGTGTGTCTGTAACAGAGAGAGAGCATAAATGTGTGTGTTTCCCTCATTGGACACAAAGTGAAGTAGGGCCGCTGATCGGCATTTTGAGAGGACCCTCCAGTCCCCGGAGCAAAAATCAAGACAAAACATTGTCCACCCATCATGGCGAACCGCTGCCCAGAAAGTCCAAAACTGGCAGTTCGACCCCATCCAGTAGTCGGTGACAGTCAGCAGAGGAAACAGCCGACAGCTGATGTATCCGATTGATCTGGTAATTTGTTGTGATTCAGAATGACTTTGACGCATCTTCAAAACTTTCACGCTGAGGAGTGAAATACTGTGAAACAAGTAAAGAGGCGACCAGGCAACCAGAATCACTTCACTCGATAGCTAATCCGAGAGAAAAGAAAACATGGTTTTAAATATCAAAAAAATCTGCAGTTCATGTCAAGATGGGCCAGTTGCTACATCCAGTACGTTTAATAGCTCATAACCGCCATTATCTTCTGCCTGGGTGTGGCTCCCCCTCTCCCCCTCTCTATGACTTTGCACTTTTCTCCTCATTAGTGGAGGCGGACCTGCCAGTGTCCTGCCGGGGACAGCAGCAGCCCAACACTGTGGCCAGAATCTCTAATGAGAGGTCTAGATAGATAATTGATGACAATTTTAAATTTGCTAGCCATTATATAGGCCTTGAACACTTTGGTTTAATGAGAATTAAAGATTCAGAAGCAATGCATTTTATATCAATCAGGCAAACAACCCATGGGACAGAAAGAGGGGATGGAAGAGGGGGATGGAAAAAAGGGAAATAAACACAGAGGGGGCATGGTTTGTGTGTCTGAAATCCGCAGGCAGGAAGGCAAAGAAGCCACAGCTGATGATTTTTAGGTTCATATTGTAAACATTCTTCTGTTTCAGATTGTTTTGTAATCCTGTGTTAAGTATGACATCAGAGAATCTCTCATTTCAATTTAATCTGATTTAAATGATCTAACTGTGACAATAACACACAAAATCACAACGTTGTACATTTCTACTTGTACTGTTCTACTTGTTGACTTAACCACACTGTGGGTTCAATCAAGTGCAGCACAGTGGGTGGTCTCCCTTTTCATCAGTTCCTCCTGTATGAAAGAGGAACACAATGTCCTGCTGACAGCCCTCTGGAGGTCTGGGAATGTCAACTCAAACTGTCACCACAGGGACTCAAAGATGGAGCAAGGATGGTGTGGAGAAAGCACAGAGGTGGAGGAGGAAGATGAGAAAGGGAGGATGCCCCGACAATCAGCCCCGTGCAGACGGATGCATGCAGCCCCGCTCTGGGGGGTGGTGATGACATCAGTGAAGCAGCAGGAACAGCTGGCTGTCTCTCACAGACAGGGTGCACCCCCAGGTGAAGACAGAGTTGGTCTCCTGTGCTGTGAGACAGACACACGTGTTAACATAGGAAGACACCGTATACCTGGAACCATCAACACTGACACAAATATTAGCATTTGAGAGAAATAAACCGAAACTTGGACAAGCTACATTAGCTAGCAATACCAAGCACACCACTGTTAACCCCGGACAAGTTGTCTTTACATTGAAATATCTGAGCCACTTGAAAACTCATCTTTAAGATTTTGATTTGGTTTCAAAATCAGCTCACGTCCAGAGGGAGGCTCAGCATCACCTGAATACAATTTAAATGTCTTTGATGCACTTCAGGTTCAGTGGGCCCTCCGGGACGCACGTTGCCTGAGGTGGGCTCCCCGGTTCATCCATGACAGCACTGCCCCCCAACCTGTTCCTCGCTTTTGATGGCTCTGGGTGAGGAGAGGCAGGTTTTGGGACACATCGTCCTGAACTCTGAAGGCATTCTCATCATCAATATCCTAACAGAGTGTGACAAACAAGAAAGACAAGACATCATATCGCCAGTTTACTAGTGAGCCATGATTTGTTTGCACAATCTGAATCTGGAATTACTGAGCGTTAATAGCTTTAAATGCCAAATAAAATAAAGTCTGCTGTACTTACTATACTTGTATTGATCTATTCCCACAGAGACAAAGGTCTGTGACTCTAAAGACATAGAATGTAACTGCAGGGACCTATAGCAGAAACCATAGCTGGTATTTCCATCCTTGAACATCTGGTTTCTGTGATGTTCTAGCAGCTTCTGTTTTGTCAGAGAAGCCGGGCTTATTTGAACCCATGAAAAGCGTTTCCAGCAAAGTTCCCGTTCTAAAAGACGCCTAAATTACTCTTGTGACCCGCCTGAGCCTGCTTTGATAGATAATTCCCTTTACGTAATCATCTTAACGTGATTAATAGACTGTGAGAGCCGTCTAAGAGGTGACCTTTGTTAACCTTTGAGGGTATTTCCCTCTAGAGGAGCTATAAGAGGCTCGGCTATTGTCTGTTTCACCACCAGGGCCAACACAGTCTGCCAAAGTTGATGTACTTCTATGACGCGTTGCCTCTCTCAAAGGGAAGGGGAAATGAAGTCCATAAACTCAAACATATTTCCCAGTAAGCACATGAAGAGAGCATAGATATTTGATGGTCCTTCAGAGGAAGGTTTTTGCGACAGGCAGGTTCAGGCAACGCACATACACATGAAAGTGTATTCCAAGGACAAATGACACATTTTCCACCTACTATAAGAGCATTTCACAAGATAAAAACATTGTTAATGAAGACACAAACACAGCTCTGTCTTTCACACAACACACAACAGAGAAATATTGTCATGCACATGAAATATAGCATCAATACAAGCACAGGCAGGTACACAATAAGGCACCAACACGAGCCTCCCTGCATACACACATGCACACACACGTACAGAGCGCGCTGTGACAGCAGCAGATATCCAGTAACAGTAACAGTGCAGGCTGGGTAGTAACTACTGCAGAGGCCATTTGACACCTCGTCTATGGAGATTCAGACGCAGTGCTCTGGCAGCATACTGAAACACCAGCTCAGGCTGCCGGGACTTCAAGCATTTCAACATTATACCATTTGCACTTGACCTTAAATCTAGCCTGACTTATCTATCTTTATGTCTTTCTTTCATCAAGATTCAACCGCGCCAAATGTTCTTATTTCCAGGGAACGTGGATGACGTTGACAGCTTGTCATTTGACGTCTGACAATACATAAGCTCTCCTATCAGACAGCTCTGTGGCTAACAAACATGTATGATACTTAGAGGTTTTGTTCAACAAGATAAACTTCAGAAATGAACACTAATTTTATGATTTATTTAAATATAAATGCAATGGCCAGAAGTAAAAAGCTGATGTTGAGCTATAAATCAACCACGCCACCGTCGCTGGACTTCAGATCACCATGAAGTTAAAGGCTGACTATTTGGCGTGATGATGTTTTGTCGAAGCTTCAAAATTCATAACGGGTGTATCTACGTACTTTATATCGTAGACAACAAGGCTAAAATCTCTCAAGCTGGCTTTAACCACAGACATGATTTCAGGTGTTAAACATTTTGTTGACATACTGCATTGACCTCACATGAGAGGTGGAGGAGATCGCTGCACTGACAGCAAACATCCATATAGCAGCAAAGTGGAGGATATGGATGAACAAAGCCAATTACCTGCTTGTGTGTGTGATGTTTGTGCGAAATATTAGAAGCCGTTCACAAAACAAACAAACACGGAATGGACATGTATCTGTTGTTGTCACGAGCCCACACATGTGCGTGATCACCAATGCACATGAAGATAATTTGGGAGTAAGCTTTCGCTCTGTCATTGTAATGGCAGGCTGATAATTATATCCAGCTCACAGGACGAGATACCAAAGCAGTGCTGCCCTCCACATTTCCACGCCCACAAGCACCACAGAGTGCAACAACATGATGCATCCCTGCTAATCCGAATGGTCATCCTCCGGGGTCAGGGCTGACACATGGCTCCAGCACTCTGACAGTGATTTCCCTCAAGTGTTGTTATGCAGTGCGCCCCCATTCCATCTTCACACACACACACACACGCACACACACACACACACACACACACACACACACACACACACACACACTAACATCAGACAGTTAGGCTGACAAGTCAGTGGACAGACGTTCTGACATCTTCCAGCCTACTTCTACACCTGCCTCTACAGTTTTTTTCCTGTCCCTGTCTGCTTGGCTTCCTCGCGTATTCGGATAGCTGCCTTGCACACTATTGAACCCCCTAATTGTCTGGCAGACTGGCTTACCTCTCTCGCTTGCTAAGAGAAGTTACAGCAACAATCTGTTGGCTAACCTTTGCTCTTGCTGGCTTAGCGACCGTTAGCTTGCTGATTGTCTGACCCTCTACCTGCCTAACCAGCTCCCTACCTAGCTCAAAGGATAAGCGTCTGACTCTGCACCTGCTATGCTTGCCGCAACTCTGTGCTGGGACTCGGGGAATGCACAACATTAAACCCTTTAATGAGAATATTCAGACTGGCACCTGCAGGGGCGGCTACTGAGAGCCACCGCTGGGCCTTTGGGAACAGGGGAGTACTAGTGGTGATGGGATACACAGAGCATCTGACACAGAGTTTCTCTCCCTCTTTGTCTCTTTGCATATGTCTCCCATGAACACAGAGATTCTTTATTTCAGCAACGTCACCGTTCTAGTAGTATGCAAATCAAGGAAAATACTTTATTCATGATAACATGTCATATCTATTACATTTAAAGGAAATTGTGGTAATTGCAGGAAATGCACAAGAGACATTTATTTATCAAACTTATTTCTGTGGACCCACTGTTTAAAAATGACAAACCATTGCGACCCGATTCACAAGAGGCAGATTTATTCGTAAATTAACGTGCGTGACCATTTTTACTGACATCTCCACATCACCTGATATTATCTAGAATAGGTAAACTAGCCATTTCCAAGAGATCAGTCAGGAACACTCTTGTCATAGATTGTTTAACCATTTATTGCAACAAATGGAAATACAGTTAAACTTGGCGCTGATTGCTCCGCTCTTTAAACGCTCCCCGGATTAGCCAGCAGCTATCAAGGCAAAACAGGGAGCACCAAGCTTTTTTTTTTTAAAGTTTAAATACATTTCAACCATTTGCTATGCAAGATGAACTCTGAACTAAAGGGTGGAGGAGGCAAAGCTTTGCCAGCACTACGGTCTGTAACAGCATCGATGTAGAAAGGATCAGTGAGGAGGGAGTCATGTTTAAATGAAACTCCTTGAAGTGAGGGTGGGCTGTGATTGGTGCGTGGCTGATTGGAAGCTACGATTCAATCGGCCGGCTGTCAGCTGGTTACAGCTGGGGGCGGATGAACTAACGCGATGCTTCATTTTGATAAATCACAACTTTGCTTCATGCTAATTATTGAAAACAGAAACACATGGTAAATACTTAACAAATCGGAGTTAACAACCTCTCGTGTTTTTCCTCTCATCAGTAAAGCAAACAAAATGTACGCTAGCCGTTCATATTGGATTCAATGTTATACAATTACCAGAACAATACGAACATTCAGGCTCCCTCATGAGGCTAAAACGTGTAGCACAGATATAAATGTTAAATAAAAGATGATGGAAGAAATTCAAATGTAATTGGCTACCCTAATGAAATCCCATGTGACCCACCTGTGGCTTCAGTCTGTGGGATGAACTAATGAATGAACAAAGAACCAATCACTAACAGAAAATGAGTGCAGCTTACAATAAGCTCCCAAAAAAACTCAATCAGAGACTATTGTACTTAAGAAGAAATTGGATAGACTTTTGGACTGTGAATGACTCAGGGTTTTCTCTACCTTGTTGCAGAGAGTAACCACACGTTCTCCTCCCCTGTCCATAAACAAGCTTGTCTCCACACGCCAACAGAAAGAGGAAAACATTTTGAGGTCAGTTCCTACTGAACTCAGGAAACATCCTGTTAAATATTGTAATTTGCGAAGTGCTAAACAACAGCAACGGTTAATGCAAACTTTACATCCTCGCTCAGCAATAACATCAGCCCTCAGGTAGTTAGTCACCATCCAGGATGGGAAATCAATGGCAGACTGCAGTCTGGTTTCATTTGGCTGAGAGGAGAACATTTAGGACGGCTTCGATAAACGCTATTGTGCTCTGACACAGCTCACGGCTTGTTAATGTGCTGCTGCTTAAAATAGGAGGCTGTTTGTCTTAGGTGTTGGACGTTTGCCAGCGTTTGCTTTTAGAACCTAACTTTTTTACAGGGACGAGCTTTGCACTGACAAGAAAATATCCAGATTTGTATGTTTTTGTTTGCTGTTTAGCTTTCTGCGATGCCTCCACCTGACCTGAGCCACTGCTGTGCCTTTACTCTGCTTCTCTCCTCCACTCATCACTATGTATTTACACCCACACAAGACAATATGGAGGGCCAGTGGGCAATGACCCAAATGCGCACACACACACACACACACACACACACACACACAAACACTCCAAAGGTGAACAGATATTTTCCGCACCTCAGGGAATTCTGTTTACTTTTATTAAAGGGAAATGAAACCAAACACACAGGCGATGAGCCAATATCGTCATGACTGGGGGAGTTGTGTTTAATAAGTTACTGAGGGAAAGTGTCTCCGCAGGTGGGCGTAAGCAACTTTCTCAAGAGTAAACCGTGGGCGGAGACATCGGTGTCCTTAAGCTTCCACACAGATGGAGGGAGGAGAGAGGTGGAGGGACCGCGGATGATGTGGCAATAGATCAAGGGAAATGTAAGCAAGAATTATCTGGGTGAAGGAGTGCTGATCAAACATCACACATGAAGTGCAGGACCATCATATATTTTTTAAAATAAGCTTAAAAATCTGTAAACCTGTATGTCTGTGCACCTACTTCCCCTGCTCATATAGTCATCAAATTACTTCCGATAAATACACAGTGCAGTAAGTAAGCGTGTGAATCCAGTCATCATTCTGTGGATCATTCAGACAGTGTCACGACATGTGACCCGCAGTGTCCCACCGGATCAAAGCGAGGAGGCAGGATATGACAAGTGACACCGAGGACGCCTCAGAAGTCCCACTCACCATGACTCATCGCTAGCTGCCCCTGAGCTTAGCATGGCTGTCAATCAAACTGTTTTCCAATCAATACAACTTCAGCAGACATAATTGATTATCGCTTTAATGAGAGAGACGCGATTGGTTTCCATTAGTTTATTGCAGGCCTGGATACCCCTGGGACCTGCTTTAGTTTTATTGGTATCCATTTACCCCTAAAGCTGGGACATAACATGCCATTTATTGGGGTATCATTTTAAGAGTTGGTGAAGTACGCTGACTTACCTTGCTAGGGCTATAATATCATATAATATCATATATCCATAATCCATTAGAAAGCAAATGCAAAACGAAGACTTCTCCCCTGTCCTTGTTTTCAGCACAGTCTCTATTACTCTGCAACACCTCTGTCTCTTCTCAGCATGTACCCTCATACACAAGCACATGCCTGCTCCTATCAAATGTAATATTCCACTGATTATAACCACAACCTCAAACACTCTGTGGGGCAGTAAAGGGATCCTTTGAAACCGTGATTGGCCAGGCATGCAGAGGTGAGAAAGTAAGCTGGGTTTGAACTTCTCTTTCAAGCTCTCTTTTTTCATTCTGTGTGTGTATCACCATTCAAACGCTCTTCCGTACAGTGTACGTCCCTAAGTAAGCACCGCATAGCGTTCTGCACTGATTGCGAAGGTCTTCACCTCAGTAGTATGTCCAGTTTATTATCAGTTAAAACTGATACCTAGTTATGAAACAAGGCCGGTGAGCACTGTTAATAACGTAGCAACTTATCGGCAACAGAGTTATCACATCATGAATCTTTTCTTGGCTTTGATTGTTCCTTCGTAAGCTTTACTCAGTGATCTAATCACAGCCGAGCTAGCTGAGCTCTTGAGTTAGCAGGGGTTAACCTAGCTCAAAGGAATTGGCTATAGCTGCTTGTTAAAACACAGAGCTTCGTTTTCTATTTCCATTTCTGTTAAATTCAGAGGGTGTCGTGTGAGGGTGCGGCAGTTTGCAGTTATTTAAAGACACCTTTAATGGCACCGCTGAGTCACAATATTACTCTTGCTGTGGAATAATTAGTAAAGAAATGGAATTTCTTTTTTAAGTAGTAATATCTAATGATTACATTCTCAACTGTCTTCCTCGGCACTGTAATATAATACCACCTGCCACCGTTACATTTGTCTCTCCACCCCCACCACCACGCTGGCATCCTGAGCTGATGACAGCCGTTAGGAATATTCCACAGATCATCTCCTCTTGTCATCCAGAGGGTTCCAATTGAGCCCCGGCTTCCACACTGTCTGTGTTAGGAGTGTGTTAGGATGTGTGAGTGTTAGTTGCGTGCTTAACAAAGCAGTTATGTTCAATATACATGCCCTGTCTGCACAAATGCACTTAAGCGCATGTATGTGTGTGTGGATGCCCGTGTGTTTGCACTCGCCTCGTCTCCGTGTGTGTGTGTGTGTGTGTTCTGTCTCTTCCTGCAGCATCACCACACCTACAGTGCAGACAGCCGGTGAGTTAAAGGGCTTGCAGACAGACTTCTGAGTGCTCTCTGCCTCCCCCTCTGCATCCATCAGAGTCGTGATAGAGAGCTATGAATTTGTCTCCTTCACTCAGATTTATTGAAATGATATACACCTGCTGTCTGCACTTGGCACACATTTTTAAACTGCATTTTAAAAGGAGAGCACTTTGCAGCTTGAGAGCTGCAGAGACATTATTGGGAAAATGTTGCAGACACCAACAAATGAACCTGTGATGCTGTCTTTATAAAATGATGGTAAAGCTTGATAATTACACTACAGAGCCAATATAAAAGATGTCTCCTCCATATTAAAAACCCTCGAGACTGGCTTCCCTCTCATGAGAATGATGCTTGACCTTATAATGCAGTCATTTACATATAACCTTATTAAGCTTTAATACTGCCCTTATCATACATGGTTTAGAGCTGACTTTGTGGTGGGGGGGATATCTGCTCAACCAAGGACACTGATATTTATTTGTCCTTTTTTCTAACCACGCAAGTTAATTGGTAACAAATTGTTAAAAATAATTGCCTGGCAAACACTGACAGGTCTTTTCAGGTGGAGAGGAAAATATTTTCACTGAAATAAATAAACAATCTAATTTGAAGTTTAGTAGAAAAGTATTTGAATTGCTGTATACATGTGGGCGCAGTCTAGTCCAATGTGAAATGCATTCGTACTAAAAGGAAATCTTTTGACAATTCCAAAATGTATTTAGGAATGATAAATGGATTGCAATCTAAATTGTAACTACTATTATAGGGAAGGACGATTAATAACCTGAGGAAGGGACATTTGTTATTGTTCTCTCCATTCTCTCATTTCATTTTGTCTGAACCTCAACCTCTTTTTCTCCAAACACATTTCATCCCACAACACTTTGTTTGTCTCCACTAAATTGCAAAAGTTCTTGCTACTGTATTTGTACTACTAATTTGACAACTGGCTCAGTATTGTTCGCCCTTGATTGATCAAAGTAGATCCAAAGTAGATCTCTCATCCCTCAGCCACTAATAGCAAGTCCTTCAAATTAAACAACAAAATAAATTGTTGGTCCAATTGTTTGTTACAAAACGTTGACTGTCAGTAGCAAATGGGAAACAAATTGTAGTCTTCCGCGTTACATTCCCACATTTTGTTGACCAATGAATTTAGCCCGATCACCTCACCATGTGGACCATGTGTCCCACGGTTTACTGCTGTTTTTTGGGCACTACGTTGCAATCAGACTGCTCTTATCAAGGTTGCTAATCTACTCTTGACAGCTGCGGTGTTCCTCAACTATCCATTATGATCCTCTTTTATTTTCCTTCTATAGCTCAGGTTGTCCAAAACCACAATATTCTGTATCATTCTTAAACCATTACATAACGCCGCCATGTAATGCGCTGTTTAAAGATGGTGGTTATTTCACGTATTTATGTGAGATCAAGTTGTATGCTGATGACACTTAGTTTTACTCAACATCCTCAAATCCTAGCAGTTTATCCATGTTTATTATCTCACAATGCCCCACAGTAATCAAAAGGCTCGACTACCACAAATAATCCTTGGGCCCTGTTTGAACCCCAACAACATTTTAAATGTTTATTCATTTAGCTCAGATGTGAACATTTTGTAAATTGATAGATCCCTTTTGTTTTTTTAAACAAGTCGATTTGTGATGTGTTCTATTTTAACTGTTTCTCAGCTTCTTCATTTCTTGTATTTGTATGTTCGTCACTGTAAAGCACTTTGTTATTATCACAATTACTTCCACCCTCTCTCTCTCCATGGATGTTCATGGTAATCTTGTTCTCTGAACAACATTTGTTCTGACCTCTGATATCTCCCCCCCTGTTCCTCTCTGTTCCTCTCTGCTGCTCTCTGTCTTCTCATGGGATGTTAGTTACTGAGGAGGATGTTGTCCTCTTGGTGACAACAGGAGGATGTAGGATGACCCCATCTGCATGAGCCATCCAGTCACAGATCAGGTTGGGTTGAGGATGCACATAGACAGCCTGTCTGCTATAATAAGGGTCCTGACACTACACCCTCCCCCCCTATCCTCCACCCTCTGCTGAAGCGAATCCCTTCACATCCTATTTACCTGTTGTAGCCTAAAGAGCAATTGAGGAAAGAGGGGAAGAGGTTGTTTTTGGTAAGCCAGCAAAAAGAAAGCTGTCTTGATCCTCTCGTGTAATGTAAGTCAGCTGAGCGGTCAGGTTGAATACAGGAGGATAATTACAAGTAAGTTAGAGTATTTTAACTTCATGTTCTATTTCCTGGTATTTTTCATTGTCAGTGAATAATAAAAACAAACTTCACAAGATTGTCAATATGTCCAGTGAAATTCCTGGACAACAGCAACATTGCATGTCGTGAGGAAGGGGCAGGTGATCATCAGAGCGGTATCACATCCCATATTTAGTGCACATGAGCGGTTACCATCAGGCAGACGGTAAATGATGCCATCCCCTCAAACCAAATCATGCGTGCCTACTCGTATGCATTGTTAAAAAAACAGTGAAACAAAAATGACTGAACCTCAGCGTGTGAGGAAAATATTAACTGTATTTATATAGCACCTTTAAAAAACAGAGTTTAAAGAGCTTTTACAGAAAAAGCAGCAATCTTGCTGCATCTTATTACCTTATGATATATGTGGAGCACTTTAATGACGTGGTGAACAGGTCTAAAGGAAATGTTCTGTTGGTGATGTTTGTTGTTGGAGGTATTATTGTTATTTGTTTATTTATCTGATGTTCATGGTACTTGTTGAATTTACAAAAGAACTAACACATATCTATGTAGATATGTACATATCTACATAGATATGTACATATCTATGTAGATATGTACATATCTACATAGATATGTACATATCTATGTAGATATGTACATATCTATCTAAGCAAGAATTTGGACCTGTGTTGTTTATTGTACTGTATGTCTGAACGTTGCTATAGTTTTCAAAGTGAATGTCTTGTCCTATTACAGTAAATGCCCGTTACCTTTTGAAACCTTTACTTCATCTTGTTAACAGCTAGCCTGGCTTTGTTTAAAGGTAACCAAACCAGCACCTCCAAAGATCAATTAACACTTTATTCTTGTTTGTTTACTTTTACAAAAACCAAAGTGTAAAAACAAGAAGTTGTAGTTTTATGGCACTACTTCTTGGCACTACTTCCTTAATCTGCAGTCTCTAAGATTTGAGACCGGATTGAGAAAAATGTCTGTTAAATCACTTTAGCCAAATAAGCTAACACAATGGTGGCCGGAGCCTACGGCCCACTGGTGAAAGTATTGCGATATTTATAACTTTGCAGCAATACAAACTGGGTGTCTGTGGCCACATGCACAGGAAAACATGTTGAACTACAGTTTTTCTCCTTTGTATACACAAAACTGTTCTGCAAACTTGAAGCTCATGTATCAACAGAAGACGTCAGACTCACTCAAATAGCAATTCTTAATCAGGACTGACATCTTAAAGATTGCAGCTTTAAGCGTTTCATCATTTAAATACATTCCTGTCATTCCCCTCTTCTCATGACTTTTGGAGCAAAATTTTAACTGACCTATTCAAAAAGATCCTGACCTAATTCTGACTAAATATTACGAAAGGTCAGGTTTAAGTTCAGTTGAATTATTTAAATATCATTTCCTCTGTGCCTTTAACTGGCTGTTTGGAGTCAGTCCTCTGCCCTTTGTGTCTAAGACTGATCTCTGTGTCCTGATCTCTTCTTCTCCTCTTCCTCATCCTCATCACACAGCCAGCTCTCATTACAACAAAACACACTCACCACTGGGCTTCACCCCGACACGAAGGTCCCACTTAATGAGGGTGTCGTTTCAGTTAGCATTTTACAGCTATATGCTATCATGCAATCATAAACCTTCTGAGGTGAATAAGTTGTAAAAAATAATTTTTAGATATCTATTAAACTTATATTCATGAATTAGATAATATACAATTGTTTGAGCATTTGCTGTGACATCTTTAATGATGAGAAAAAGAAAAGATGTTATGAGAGTGTGTCTCAGAGGTTTCTTTCTCTTCCTTCTTGTTGATTAGTTTTTGGTGTGAATTAGACGGGTTTCAGTCACTGAAATGTGTAGAAAAGGTTAATAATGAGGAACATTTGTGACTGCAGAACTTTCTTTTCTCCAACATCATCTGTGGTCAGTGAAAAAGAAACAGCCATTTTCTGTCCACCCACTGAGCTCGGCTCGGGCTGTATTGATTTTTTGCTCCTGTGGGCGAGCGTGAACTCCCACGAAATGAACGACCAATAGAAAAGAATACGGTGTTTTGAGGTAGAAGGCCGATTAAGGCCGAGAGAGATTGGCCTTAACGCTGCGGTGGTGCAGCTCAACGAAAGCAGAGCGTCCTGTTCAATAAGAAATTAATCCACAACACTGCCCAAAGATGCATTCCCACCCTGATATACAGACATAAAAAATGCTGTGTCGGCACTGAGCCCTTTAATTTAACACTATTGTGCTTGATTCTTTTACATTTGAGCATTTCTATAGCAGTACAAGTAAAAATGGTTTACAAGTATCTTATTGCAATTTGAGCTTGGAAATTAATCCTTCAATAGAAACGACAGCAGTAACAAGGATACATCAGAGAGGGACGTGTCCTGTTGGAGCATGCTGGTTTCCCACATGCATGGAAGACCGTGTTCTTCAAAGCACAAAATAAGGCCATGACATCATATATTCCAAGCATATATATCACATTTTTTTATGCTATTCCATATGGATAAAGCACATTATAAAAAAAGTGGACGAATAAGATCCAATGTTCCGGTTAACGTTTCTCCGGTACTGTTTTTCCTCTCAGATTCTCTTTCCTACCTTTCTGTTCCTATTTATCTCTATTCTCTATCTTCCTCCAGCACAGCCATCCAGTGCTAACACTCAAGTAGAGGCTACATTGGGCATTCTTCAGAGCTGCAACACACAGATCGGTTCGGACACGCACACAAACACAGTCCCACTCTGACAGGGGCGAGAAGCTGCTGTACCCTCCACTCTACCAGCCAGTAACTCCACTCAGATGCAAATTCAGATGTCAGCTTCCTTTCTCCTCAAAGGCGACGTCAGCTCGGCGAATGAGTGGGATCTTCAGATCAGGTAATTGTTTTTGGCACGACGTTGTATTTGCTTGCTGTATTGAGTCAGCCTATAAGCCACTGGAAGGTGCACACCAAGGAGGAACAAATACACAAAGACACATTAAACGTGGATCACTTAAGAAATATGGTACAGTATGTGTGGACAAATCCAAAGCTTGAGCTTAGTTATGGTTGATAAACTTAATCTGAGATTTTTGAAAGAGTTAGAGAGAGAAGGAGGAAATAATAGACATAGTAAGAGCATGTTAGGTGAGTAAGTGAAGAGGTATGTCTTCAAGCAAGACTGAGACACATTCTGCCGGTCAAATTGAGTGAATGTAAGATGTTACTGGAGGTTCCGTCATGAGAAATGTCTGTTGTCGGGACATCCAAGTAGCTTATTTGATTATTTAGTGGCCGTATTTTCTTTAATGTTTAAGATTTGAACTGTGACTTGTTTTTGTAATATCTACATCTATCTAAGTCACTCTCATTCATTATTATATTCTCCCCCTTTTGTGGCAAGGTATATTTATTATTTAGGTATATTTTATTTGTTAGCTTAAAAGCATATACATATATTAATGTACTGAAATAAATCATCCTAATGGTATTTTTACATTTGTTGTGTTTGTATACTGTGTAAAGTTGACATGAGTATTGTGTGATCACTCCTCGTGTTCATCACAGCTCAAACACATTCCTCTCACATTTACCTGAAGAAGACTAGAAGTCAGAACATGATCATGACCGTGTAGACCAGGGGTCTTCAACAGGGGGTCCGCAGACCCTAGGGGGTCCGCGGAGGTACTGCAGGGGGTCCGCAAAATTTTTGGTTGATTAGACAATTAAAAAAAAATATATATATATTTTTTTTCTCTAAACATGAATGTGTCCATTATTTTAATAGTTCAGTATTGTATGCAAGATAACAGGTATGTTTATGCATGGCAGTGGCACTAATAGGCCATCACTCATTTTTTGTTTCCACATTTATGTTTAAAATGAAAACATCAATTTGAATAGCTTCTATGCATGATTATCATGCAATTGACAGACAATGTTGATGTTGGCATTGGTATCAGCTGACAAGGTGTGTTTATAAATGGCAGTGGCACGGCCCCCCTACTCACTGTACCTTGCACATGTTTAAAATAACAACATGAATATATGAACCTGTGTATTATTTGAATAGCTTAGTATTGAATGCACAATAAAGAGGTATGTTTATACACAGTACTAGGCCCATTTAATATAGAACACAATTTTATACAATATATATATAGTCGGGGGCCCCTGCTCCATCTCTCTATCAGTTTGGGGGTCTTGGGCTGAAAAACGTTGAAGACCCCTGGTGTAGACTGAAAGAGGGATCGGAAACCATTTTAGTAGACGTAAAGAAGTAAAAAAAGAAATAAACACTTTCATCTAACACACACACACACACACACACACTTACACACACACACACACACACACACACTTACACATACAATGTTGGTATTATATCTACACTTCTACACGTATGTACTTTGATATCAGTATAAGTATTTCTTCAAAACAATGTTGAAGATGTGGAATGACTGAAAACAAATCAATCAGTCCTGAAAGTCAGTCGTGCTTGTTGTTTTTGTCCTCCCCGTTTTATCGTGCTGATTAGTTTTAGATTAAAACATCATTAGGTTCAGCCCCTGAGTGTAGCTGCTGCTCAATTATAACTTGAATTATTTTTTATGTTTGCTAAGTATCATTTGTTTTTGCTTATCTGAACTACCATGCAAAATAATTTCAGTATTCATGAAAGAAAACAATATCCCTTGAATTATAATAAGGAAGATGAATTAGTGTTGTTTTTGTTGAAATGATTGCTCCCCTCCTTCTCTCTATCTCTCTCTCACACACACACACACGCACACACACGCACACGCACGCACGCGCACACGCGCGAGTTGTGAGGACCGTCATTAAAATAATGCATTCACTAGTCCCTGATCCTAACCACATCCATCCCAACTAAATGCCGAACCGCAACCGTAACGGTAAACTTAGCCAAAAACTAATTCTAACCAAAATCTTAAAACTATGAAATATGCCTTTGAAGAAGTGGGGACCGACCAAAATGTCCTCCCTCTGTTGGTTAAATTGTGTTGCTTCCTCACTATGTAACAAGTACAATGGCTCAAACACACAAACACAAATACAAACACACACGTACAACCATGTACATGTACTACCTTTGTGCGGACACTCATGAAGACATTGCATTATTTAGCCCTGTACCCAAACATTAACCATCACAACAAAATGTCTCACTGTAAACAAGCCTTTGAAGGTCTACCCTAAAGGACTGGCCAAAATGTCCTCACTTTCCAAAAATGTCCTCACTAAAACTCAAATTAGTCCTCACAAAGATAGTTGTACAAGTACACACACACATAATCCCTGTAGCACCACTAAAAGGACAGCAAGGTTATGCACGATTTGCTTCCATCTCCCTAATAAACTGTATTATTATAGTTTTCTCACACACTACCACGCTCCCCGTGTCACATCAAACCATATATCACCTCGTCAATTTATCTCCCATGGCACTGCAGCAGACAGGTGATGAAGTTTTGGGCTCACTCATAATCCTATTATTGCTGCACCTCCCTGCTCTGGACCAAGGCCAGAACACATATTACACAAATAAAACAAGAGACAGACAGACCGGGGAGAACAAGGTGCCTGCTCCAACCTCTGGCGCCCTCCTCTCTTAAAGCTCCGTCATTGAATGTCACTGACCAGGATGAAAGATAGTCCCTGACATTTATGTCCAAATCCAGTGGGAGAGAAATGAACATCATGGGCTCAACACTTTTGAAAGGGCTGACAAGATACAGATACTATATATTTTTTGCCATTTTGTATTTGTTTTTGTGTTTTTGTGACGTATCTGTTCTGACGTGATTCTTAGTGGACAAAGAAGCTGTGCAGGTGTTGAGTAGTTAATTCAATGTGTTTTGCATATAATGAAGTGAAATACAATGAAATGTAAAAGTTGTTATTCCTGCAGTCGGCTTAAAGCCTTTTCCGACATGCATCCCTTTACGTTAATCTGACAACAATTGAACATGTTGAAGAGTTTGTTGCAATCTGAACCGTAACATCACCACCTGATGCCACTTCAACGGCAAAAGAAGTTTTAAAATTCATGAGCGATGCAGCCTCAAAAACAGCAATGTTACGTATTCCATCTTTGAAAAGGCTTCAACACCAACTTGTACAGCTGCATCAATCTCAGCTTGTTGCCATTTTTCTGTTGCTACTTTGCCATCGATGTAGTAACTAAGTTGTAAGTAAGAAAAGGTTGCGTATATATTTATAGATAGTCGCTGTATGTGCTACTGACTGAAACACAGCAACGCTACAAGATGTTTTATATGAAAACGGTGACATTAAGCTACAAACTGACACTTGTCACTGCATGACATGCTACAAATCAAAGATAAACTGGTCTCAAATTTTTTTTCCTAAAAAATGCCGGTAGCCAGTTCCCAGTGCTACTACCAGTCTTGTATTAATAACGACATAACTACGCTAACGATCAACACTTCAATGGCAACTTGGCGACAATGTAGCTGGCCAGGCTTTGCCATTTTGTTGCTCGTGGTGTGAACATTGCCTTCCTCTCCACTTTGCAACAGAGAGAGCACACTACTTCCTGCATTGACAGTTGAACATCTGCACTGGATGTAAATTGTGAGGTGCAGAATTGTCCAATATGAAGGTAACTGAGAGGGATACAGGCCTAAGCATCGAACACATAACATTGCCTTTGGCTTTACATGTTAAATCCATGAGATGGATGAATGACTAGACTGTTGTGTTGTATAATACTCTGCTATGAGCTTATCTAACTTGCACAGAGAATGAGCATGAATAGATGTTGGCAGTTGCTGTGCAAGCTGATAATTATAGCAGTGCTGTATGAGTGACGTGGACGCAGCAGAGGGAACCTGACCTTGGGTATCATATACAGTCGGGGAAGGAAAGATAGGGACAGAGGAAGAAAAGATGGCACCTGAGAGAGGACGAAAGAGAGCGGAAGTAGTCGAGGGCCACTCCCTAGGCCAGGCTAAGGGTGTGATTTTGACAGTATACACTTAGATGGAGACAGACACACTAATCCTAACAGTCTACGGTGAAAACAGCAATAGTGGAGCAGGTGTAGACAGTCAAACACAGAGAGAAAGCTCAGCACATGACAGGGCCTCACTAAGGAAGACTGAGATAAATAAAGGTGCGGGGCAGGGCGGCACTTACCACGGGTGTGAATTTATGGTTGTGTTTAGATGTCATCTGCTAAGGTTAGTGTTGCATTGCTGGCAGCAGCAGTCTGCTGGAGTGATCACAGCTCAATCAGCCCAGGCTCCAGCCGAGTGTCAGTGCCAGGGACCAGCCATTCGTTATAGCCCTCGGAATGGATATAGCTGCGGTGCATGGCGACCATAAATTACCATTTACTCCTCCGTTTGCTCTCCTCTTGTTCTCTATCTCTTTCCTCTGGTCTGTTCATCTTTTGTGCTCTCTCTCTCTCTCACAGTTGTTTTTCATTTGCTCTCACTGTCCCTGATTCTCTCTCTAGCTTTTCTCAGATGAAGCAGAGCAACAGATAATCAAAAAGAAAAGAAGTCAAAGCATTCAGATGGAAAGTCATTGTCGCTGTGTGTCTTCGCAGGAGGTTTTGCCATGCAGTCAATATGTTAGAACTGTACTGCAAGTCCTGGAGAGCAAGGCTTTTAGAGGAAAAGCAGGCCTATGTACAGGTAAATCACATGAGCTCATCACTCCTGGGAGAACTATACTGTGTGCTCATTAGAACAGAATAAAGCCATATCCTTGCTCTGCTGGTTCAGGAGGTTTAGCGTGTGTGTATGCGTGACGGCTTGCACATGCCGCTGCAGTAGGATCGCTTTTACCTCAAAGAACAATGGAGAGAATATCTCATCAACTGACATTAACATAACACATGTGACACATGCAAATATTTTATGACACGAACATGTAGTAATGCACACACTAACACAGGCAATCTGTGCACTGCGGGCGCCTCCAGCCCCGAGGAAAGTTCTGCTCCGTTGCATGTGGATCCTCAACCCAGCAGAGTGTGAATCATAGTCCAGCAGTCAGGTCAGTTAACCCTCTGTGAGCCCCCCCCCCCCCCACAACATCCATTCAGACAGACAGTGTGCTCCAACTTTGCTCTATATATAACATCGTTATGTCCGGGGGGAATTCCAAGCAAACGAGATGTGGCGATGCTTTTCTTAGCTCAAGTAATGTACATTAATGCATGAGTTTACAGCTACAAAATCATATTTCTTTCATATGTTTTGTAAAGTCTGACATTCCTAGTTTGCAGTTCAAATATTCTTGATTTCTAAACAGGATTATGTTAATAAGGTTGCATTAGAAATGTTCCATTTTCAGCTCTATTATTATAAATCCTGCCCCAATCATTTTAAATTCATGTAATTTGTCCTGAAAGGTTGACAACAATCATCCACCCTTTTAAACCCAAAGGTTGATCGAATCAGCATTCAGCAGTGACACCACACTTAGTCACTGGGTGAGTCCATTCATTTACTTAGTAATGGGCCTGTCGTATAATACGTGTGCATAAAAAGCAATATTTTTTCCCTGGAACTAAAGCAAACTGAAAGCTTCTTGTGTTCTCTTCTTATGTGTGGATTTGACTGCATCATCCCACACGGCTGTCCAGAGGTCTTGCTGAATCAGAATGTCAGTCAGAGTGACAGAAGCAGTCACATTTACATGCAGCGAGGCCGGCATCCGTACGCGGCGCTGAGTCACGATTACAAGCCCCCGAAGAGGTATTGTTCATTCTGTCTAGTTGGAAAACATCTCTCCGGGGATGCAACCTTAGCTGCTGACAGAGACTCTGACCTTTGCATCGTATTGTCTGTTAACACGTCGCATACTGCTCCGTTGTACAACATTACAGCATTAAAGACCGATGCTCAACCTAAAGCAGCTTTTCTGTTGAAGTGATACTGATCTGGAAACATAACAAACATGAAACAGATGCAATAAACCACGTCACATTACCTTTACGAGGGCTTGGTGCTCAGAATTAAAATGAGCTGCTGTTACCTTTTTTCTTTCTCTCTCTCTCTCACTCTCTCTCTCTCTTTGCCTCTGAGTCCCTTCATATTACCTTTGTGCCATGTGAGCTGTTACCTGCCTACACAGCTGTTTCCTATCAGCTCGTTAGCACACTTACACACAAAGACACTGTAAGGATTTAAGCCACATTTTAGCCCAGGATTGCTGGCCCCTGACTCATTTTACAAATGTCTGCCAGATTTTTTGTTTTAGTTTTTTAGTGACACTCAAACACTCTGGTTGGATATCTGCCGTGTCAGAAATTCTCCTCGGCTGTCTTGCAGTTTGAGCAGTTCCATGGTCCGATCTCCCACACGGCTGCTGTCAACAAAGGTCTGCTCTAAACTGAAGTGAGTGAGCTTGCTCTAATAACACTGGAGTAGTATTCTAGAGACTGCTATGACTTAAAAATGATCTTCCAGACATCTGTGGCTCCATGATGTGCTATTAGCACACCAAACAGAATGAAGTCATCATTTAAACACATTTGGAAGTTTGGATGGTATAGATACAGGTATATATAGATATATACACATTTCACTAAGAGTCCTCTGCAGCCAGCTGTGAGCCCCACAATGCACTGGTCTGGTTACCCACCAATCAAATGGTCTTTAACTTATCTTGAATCAACTCAGTGATGAAATAAAGTTTGGTTTCTCAGTCACATGATTTTTGGAAGGTTGAAGTTAAGCATTGATACGATACATTATCCTGCTGCCAAAGCAGTCAAATGTCCTGGAACCTGTCTCAAGAATCTGGATAACTAGATTAGCTGAATAACTGTACAGAATAAAACACAGAAAGGGTCATTTGAAGTATCATATTCCAGAAATGGGTTTCATTCAATAGTTTTATCCAGCTAATTTAGTATCCCTGCTTCCAAAGATAAGCCGTTGGTGTCCGCATTTGGACATTTTCACAATAACTATTGCAGCAAACCAGCAGCTAAAAGGAACAAGTCCAATCCTAACACACTGCACAGCAGCAGCATTCATAAACAGCTATTTCCAAAACACCTGGCTTTCCTAGGTGAATCATGTTCAGTAGGTACACCACAAATGTAAATTAGGGTACCACACTAAATCACACAATAACACCTGGACTGCAGTCAACGTCAACAGACCATTTACAACTGTGCAAGTGTATTCAAGAGTAGTATTTGTTTTAAGACTACATGGCACAGTAGCTGGCACTCTCCTGCTAATGTTGGCCCATATATGGGGGGGGGGGGGGGGGGGGGGGG
>NW_022280061.1:3435469-3444699 GCF_004355925.1 Anarrhichthys ocellatus | reverse complement strand
GGGGGGGGGGGGGGGGGGGGGTGTTCCCATGTGGCCTATGATTGATTTTCAGCTTGGAGTGCTCACCTGTGCAGCCTCCAAAGATCCCGGTAGATAAGCATATTCAGGGTCTGCCGTGTCTTGACCTTTGCACGGTAATTGAGGGAGTGAGCTCGCTGAAAAGAGCTGAGTGCTGATGTGCTGCACGATGTCGCACTCGACCGTCAGCGAGTTGTCCACCTCACCAGCCAGAAATCACACTGTGTGTGTTGTCAGTGGGGTTGCATAGCTTAAAACATGTTGGGCTGGCATTAACATTTACACGTACTGTTCCATTTGTTAGAAGTAAGATCATTACTGACGATGACTCATGGTGTGAATTGGAAACTTACAGTATATATAGTACCAGAGTTATATACACACAAAGGAAAGAAGAAGAAATACTAACTGTCCTGTGCTGTTTAAAAAGAGACTCTGCAGAAAAATGTCTTTTTCTATTTCTGCCCTGAAAGCTGTGACCTCTCCAGAGGTGCATGAGCTCAATAACTGTGTAACACTCTCTCACTCTCGACCTTACATGTGGAACATCTGACAAACCAAGCAACTAAATTGCAACAATTAAACTGGAATCTGCTTTTTTTTAAGAGATGATATAAATACGAGTCAAATTTGGTCTCTCAAGCCACTCCGAAGAAATTGAGTGATTGCAGCATCTCTTCCTCTTCCTTTCCCACTCTCTCGCCAACATTCCCATTCAGCAAGCTGGCACATGTTCGAGGTGCATTATAAATACATCAACAAACAGCTTTACAAATTAACAGTTTCTATGAGACACCTTTTCGGAAGAGCAAACAGGATTTCTAGAGTGTATTTGATGGACATGTCTAACATTTTTTGCTGAAATCTACTTGAAACTTCAGTCCCAACACATTCTTAATCTCCTTTATCCCATTTTCACCTTAACTGTTCTGTTTCCTGACTTTACTTTAACCCGGCCCCAACTAATTACTTGCCTGACCTTAAGTAATTACTGAAACATTAAGTTAGAGATGCTTGTCTCGCATCATGTCTTCCACAGGTTTCCTCTGAGAGGCTGAACAAGTGTGCCGCTGAGTTTATTGCTCCAAAAAGTAGAAACGACGGGTTCAGCAAAGCAGGATATCAAAGCAGAGCGTACTTTTGTTAAACTGCTCGGTTTATTTGGTTCATTACTGTAAGATCTAACTGCTGACAATTCAACCAAATTAAAGTCTTCTGTTCCAGCATCGATAAAAGTCCTTCAGGGATACAACAAAATGTCAAATCAAGAAAACTGTGACACAATCTAAGCCAATGGAGAAATCTGACGGAGTCATTCTGCCTTCATGTTATCTATACCAGCTATTATGTCACGAGGTTTTTCGAATGAAGCTCAGAATGTCTGTTGACTTATGTTATGAGGTTGTCATCACCCTAAATAGGGAATTTTGGAGGAATGATGGACAGGAGGCCTGCTTCTCTATATGCTCTACTATTCATTGTCTGGATAAAAAGTGAATATACTCAGTCACACAGCTGTCTCCTCTGCAGCACACTATACATTAATTATCAGATACCTGTATCACAATGAACAGTCTGTTGATTGGTGTAGGAAACAAGGAAACAGTTCATTTGACCAGTGAGGTTTGTGTATTTAAGTATGGGACTGCAGGACTCAGCTGAATCAAACAGGCCTTAATCACAGCAGACACTGTGGGGAAAGCACAGGTGTTACCAATGACACTAACGATGGCCCTGTTCAGTGACCCAGTGAGTCATAGCAGTGTGACAGTGAGCCAGCATGAAACTGAAGCAGCTACATGGAGCCATTCATCTCATTATTTACACCTGTGCTGTGTGCTGTGAAGAAGGCCTAACGTATGTCCACTGTAACTCATTCACTCCCAATATGATAAACATTCAATAGTTTACTCTATAGTAAATCAAGATTTTAGATATAATCATCTTTTTGCGTCATCGCTGACGGCTGTTGCATCACATCACTCAACAATAAACAGAATTTTCACGTTTGTAAAATGCAACACTTTGCATTGTTAGCAAAAAGTATTATACATGCCAAGATTTGTTTCTTTTGTCTGACAGAGATTAAACTACAGAAGATTGAGAATATCACCATTGATGGTTGTATCTGCACGTCAGTAACCTCCAAATATACACTTTACTTCTGACTTTCCAACTGAAGAATATACAGGAATGCCAGGAAACAAATCGGTAATTGTGCTTTAAGTGTTAGCTCTAAAAACTGACGTAAGAGTTAATATTTGACCACTACGCCTCCATTTATACCACGACACAACAAACAGAAAATTGATGCATCCCGCTGGGTTATTTTTATCCAAACATGAGCAGGAAATGGATTCACGATGCTGCAAGTTTTTTTCTAGCGACAAGCTAAGTGCTGATCTGAGGCGCAGTGAATGTTGTTACGGGCATTTCTCTTTCCATGTCTGCTGTTTGTCTACATTTGTGTGACCGGGTGGAAAGCCGTGTGATGTGATAGCCGGCCGGCCGAGGGCCGTTGACCTTGGAGGACTACCTTCTGGCAACAGATCCGCTTCCTGCATTGATTTTTATTTTCATGGCCGGGTTATTTGGGTTTCCGCCCTCGAGTCGTAGCTCGGCTGCCACCGAGGTCAGCTCGGGAGACGAGGAATCTTCTTCTGTCTCCATCAGTTTCACACTGTAAGTAAATGTGTTTTCTGACTCTTCTCATCTGTCGACTCCTTCTGCTGTTAACTCCACTGGAGCTCTGCCTCTCTTGCTTTTTTACCAAAGGAAGAAAATGTGCAAAATCAGACTTTTATGTGCAAAATAATGAGACTTTAGCAAAACCCAGCAAGATACTTGCCAGTTTATAATTGAAATCATCAAACTTTATGATTCCTACCTTTTTTATCAGGAGAAAGGAAGTGCAGCACAGCTGTAACACAACAGCGTGGTCTTTAACAGCCCCTAGTTGGTGTCGACAAGCCACTCACAACGTGATCAAAACCTAATCGTATATAAAATTAATTTTATGAGACAGAGGCTTCTGACTTTTGCATTTTGTTTCTCCCTAAGTTTGTTGTCGGAGTATTATTTGAGTGTGATTTGATATTTCCAATATACAACTGGTTCTACAGGATTGACAGGATTGATATCAAGCGTGTAAACAACTGGATTTGATTACGGGGCTTGGGGCGATGCATTCTCTACCTGATCAGTACAACTGATTTATAATTCAAAGTTCTCAGTTTTCCTGAGCATTGCACATGCAGGTTTCACAGAGAAGGAAAGAGAGTACGATAATGATACAGGGAGGAGACTGTATATTTAACGGGTCCACAATCTGGCCTTGAAAACACTCACTCATCGCAATAAGTAGCACCTAGAACATGAAACAGCCTGCTTTCATGATCACAGTAATAAGTTCAGTAGTAAAACTTCCTCCAGTGCTCAGCAATGAGAGACACATGAATGAGGAAGTGCTCCTTTGCTCCCTCTGTCTTAATTTAACACACACACACACACACACACACACACACACACACCTACACAAATACAGTCCAAAAGTCGGCATACATTATGTGAAAGTCTTTTTGTATCACAGCATACTGGCTTCCGTCAACATGGAAATTAGCTTCAGCTGGTGGAGACCCAGAGTCTACCTTTAGAAAAGTGATGGATGGAGGACACTACTGGACAACATGTGATCCGATCCAAGAGCAGGCCCTACGACTGAACAGCCCGTCTGAGGATGACTGTATACATCTCGGGTATCCAATCAAATCCCAAGGATGATGAACTGACCTCCTCCCCACCATATCACACAAACAGGGATCATAACTCTTGATAATGCCGACTGGATGGAATGTCTTACAGCGAAGGGAGAAGCTGACCTACCTTTGACCTACTTCCACCAAGAATCCTCAACAGGCAAGATGTCCCCATCCCCCCCATCCTGCTCCTCCCCACCGTGCTCCGTCCAGTCAGGTCTAACCTCCGTTCTCCACCTGAATAAAAGCTGCCTCGGTGCTAAGAAAAGATCAAAGAACATGCTGCACCACCGTGCATAGATCAGACCAAACACAATAAAAAAAGACACTGAAAGATGTTCCTGCAAAGAATATAAGAATAACAACAGGGCACTCATTTTACAAATTCAAAAAGTGTGTTTTTCCAAATGATCACCTTTACAAACAATGGAAAGGTAGAATTTGACAACGAGCAGAATAAGAGAAGCGTATCGGGCTACATGTCATGTCCAATTTCCATTTCACTCTCTCCGTTGCAATCTATCTGCTTGTGCTGTCCTTTTGTAACAGAATCAGTCAAAACACAGTTGCCAAAGGACACAATCAATAGTTTTTACACAACATCTATTGTTTCTCATCGGCTTACGATTGACCCTTTAAACAATAGCATCATTCATAGTAGCATCACTAATTCTCTAACCCGTTTAGTTCAGCGTTGTGTACGGAACAAGACGCACTCTGGACCAAACAATCTATTTTGACTATTTAGTTGGTGTGTTTGTGTTTATGTGTGTGAGGGGGCAGGGAAGTAAAGTGACACATGCTGACTGAAGCACATCAGCAAATGTTGCTTCAATAATTAACAAGGTCCAAAACCTTCTGTCCGCCCCTCAAGAGCTCCTTTGTCATTTGTCTCTCTTCAAGATGTCCTTCCCAACTGTCACACACTCATGGCTCCCACTTCTTTCTCTATTGTTCAATCTTTTATTCTCAATAAGACATGCATAATATCACATTTCAATGCACTCAGGCATCCATCATGGGTACATATATGCATGTATGTGTACAAACAATACCTGCACATACACTGCACCCACTATACTTCTCACATACTATGTATGCCCTTCCATACAACACAAGCTTGCACGCATCTGCACACGCACTGCTGTTGTGCGTGGCAAGAATTTAGTTTATTTGTTAATATAGCACTTGATAAAAATACTGTCAGAGTCAAGGATGTAGGGGCAGAGGTTGTCACTCTGTGAGTGGAATTTGAGGTTTGGCTGGAGGTGAATTGTGCTTCCACTCATGAGAGACATCTGCTGAGAGGATCAGCTTTCTGAGGCTGTTCAGGAGTGTTTCCCCACAGGGCGTCTCTCACACAGCGGTGCTAAATAGACATGCTGCCATCTAGTGGATACAGAACAGCAAGCACAGCTGTCATTTCTACATCCATAGAAATCACACATATAGAGATAATGTAATTTACCAGATAAACAGGGCTGCCCCTTTGCATTAAGGCATACCTCAGTTAACAGGTTATATATTTTCAATACCTTTTTTGATGGTTAAAACATTATCCATTGATAAGAAGAATTTTGAATTTGACCTGTCTCTCCCATATTTTTACCTTTTTATTTTTTTCAGGAAGGTCCCTCCAATAAAAAGTTATTTAGAAGTTCCCTAGCCTGAAAGAAGACGAGATGCTATGGAAGCAAAATAGCCCAAAATCTCAAACTTGTCCACTCCATGAAAAACAATGTTTCTGCATAGATGACTTTGCCCACCAGATCGGATGCACACACACACACACACACACACACACACTCTCACACACACACACACAGACACAGACAGACAGACAGACAGACAGACAGACAGACAGACAGAGACAGATTTGGGAGCTTTGAGTGAAGATAATAATCACTGCTGGAACTAATTTGTTATTCCCCGTTAATGTGGTAAACTGAAAATAAAAGAACATTAAACAAGCTCCAAATCTTTCTGCTTTATTGAACTTGTCTTATGTGAGCCCTGCTTGAGGATGTGCCATTATTTGATCATTATTTTGGCCGTTGGGCCGTCGGTGATCTAAAGTCCAAAGATCAGTAATCAGTGTTGCATGCAGCCATTAGTTTTATGTTAAAGATATGAATGGAACAGAACAGAGTTGGTCTGCCAGAATAGACTCAAAGATAATGTAGCAGAGCATGTAATGAAGTCATTTAATAATATGTCAGTGAATTTATGCAATATTTGTCAAAATTGTGTCTAATTGGAACTTTATTTTGTTGATATTTCTTTTCCTTTTCTTTTGTGTCTGTGTATCTTTGTATCATGTTGATCTTAAGGTAACGTGGTCTTCTAACTTAAAACCTGCTAATTTCATATTCACAAGTTACATGACAACATGTAACTTGCTGGTATTGATGATCTAATGATTATTACACACAAAACATATTGGAAGGATGAAAAATGGAGAAAAAACATTGCTATTCTAAAAACAAATGAATCGACCATGAAAAAGAGAAGCTTGTCCTGAAGGTGGCACTAGAGCTCCTAACGCTCAACAGTCTAGTCTCAGTTTGACAACATTTCAAATATAATATTTAATATGTGTGTAGCATTTTAATAGAAAATAACTGCTGTGAAATAGAAGAGAATACTTCAGTTTAGTGTAAAATACCTTCAACTGTCTTAAAATCCCTCTGGGTCAAATGAGTGATTTTGGGCTGTACAAAAATTAATTTAATTGAATTGAAATTAAAATCACACGACACACCAGGTTAAAGAAAACAAGCCGGAGGAGTTGGTACCGTACACACAATGTGTTTAAAAAAGGGCCAAAAAGTATTTTCATTTTTTAAAACTCTTGCGGTATTTATGTAAACTCAACCTTATCTAACTCTGAAAACATCAGTGCATCCCTCAGATGTACTGATGCATTTAAATACAGCAGCATCATTTACTGGCAAGTAGGAATTAAACTCATTATATTGTGATTATAGGTATATTTTCAGGTTACTTTAAATATGCATAAGTGTTAGATAAATGCATATTAATCATCTCACTGCGGCTATTTCCAGAGAAACCTTAGAAACATACAGCTCTACATTGAAACGAGTGCCTCTGCACTGCACTTTGTTTCTGGTTTCACAACTGAACGTCACTAATGCCATTATTAATTATTTTCTCAAAAGTGTTTACAGTTGGATTAGTAAGGTAAGAAAACACACAGATGACTGCTAAATAAATCAGAACACGGCAGGAGCATCAGAAATGAACCTACATAAATGAAGAATGTGAAACAATGATCTCTGTATTTTGCAGAGATTTTCTCCACCACAGGCCAGGTGTAATGAATGACATTGATTATGGACCTGCTTCATTAAGGCTGATATTTCATTGTATGCAGCCTACTGTGCACTTTTTGTATTTTTTATTCTATTCTGTCTTATTTTTTATTATTCTATTTCTTCAAATTCAATATCTGCTCTGTTATTTTATTGTACTGTATATATTGTGCATTTCCATACGTAATATTTTATATTTTATTTTACTCTGTAAATTGCTGCTGCTACAAACTAATTCCCCCCCGGGGATGAATAAAGTTTATATCTATCTATCTACACGTCAAAATGTCTGCTGTGAAAAGGGCTTGTTTGCTGAAATTCTACGGTCTCAGTTAAAATTCCAGCTGCAGCGTTCTGAAGACTTATAGTACTATTGCTACCAATAATGTATGAAAGATGTGGATCATTACTAGGGTTTGAATGAAGTTGTTTTCTGCTGACAGTATAAATAAGTAGAGATAAGTCCTGAGTGAGTGTGTGTGTGTGTGTGTGTGCGTGTTAAACTGCACTAATTTGCTAATCTCAAACACCTGTGTCTGTGGAGCAGCAATCAAAGTTTGCCTTGGGGATGTTCACTGCTCAGTGACTCCTAGGTCAGATGTAGCTTTGCGTAGAATTTAAACTGAGGCGCATCTCTCACACCCCTAAAAACTAAAGTCCTATCGCCACAATTCTTTGGTGAAGATTGAGGACCCTCTAATGAAAACATTGTGTGAAATGTGTGTGTGTGTAGTGTCAAAAATGTGAGCATGAGAGCGGCTTTGAAAACTGCTTTGCTGTTCCTCTGAATTGTTTGGTCGGAGTTAACATGAGTTCCTGTCCCTTTGAGGCTGTTATTCCCAAATGTGTATGTCCCATTGATGTCATAGTGGGTCCAGCATAAGAGTTTCTACATTTTGACCAGAAATTATGTTTGAAGAGTGAAATTGTGTTCTTGATATTTTTTTCAAAGGATTTTAAAGCTCATATCAACCATAGCTGTGATGTCACTCACTAGGCAACGCAATACACACCAGTTACAAACTAAGAGAAGGTTGGAAAACAGTATAAAATGTATACCGTAATAACACAAAAATGTGTTTTTGTGACTTTAATGGTTCAAAGTCTTGTGACACGTTCAAAGTTCAAATGGAGTCTGTATAATACAAGTATGCAGAAGGAGTAACATTTCAGAGTGGAGTATGTTTAAGAAGATGTCGCACATCAACTAACATCGTAAAATAAAATGTGATGAAAACCTTAATATTTTAAAACATTTAAGAAGTAAAAACAAGAAAAGATATAGCACTAGTTTACTTAAAGAGCTGAATCAGCATTCACACAATAAAAAACTGCAGGTTTTGGCTTCAACTCTTCCACCAACAATGTGCTGCACTTCCAGCACTCGCACAGCAGATGGTGGTACAGCCCTGTTGAGAGGATGAGACCCAGCGCAGATACCTTCAATACAGACCTGTGACATGTCGAATTAATAGCATCACTCTATAACTTTTGTATAATAAATAGGATTGAGTATGTTTTTTCTTTGCTTGTGTTTCTAAAACATTGCAGTAACCAATTCACTTAAATATGTTTGGTGCTGTTGTCCATATATTCAAGTCAATGCAGGACATTGATTTAGATTTTGTAACAATATACAGCACAGGAATGCATGAGAATGTGAGTATTTATTGTGTAACAACACCAAATGAGGATACCACACATTACGACAATAGCTGAGAATAAGTGAAAAACTACTTTTTAAACTGTATTCATCCACTTGAAAAGTCTGCTCCACCCGTGGGAATCAAAGTGGTGCGTGCTATAACTGTCAGAACCCATCACATCAACTTTCCACAATGTAAACTATCATCAAGCATATATTATATTACACAGGGAAAAACACCTCTGTAGTTCAGGCAACGTCCACACACACACACACACACACACACACACACACACACACACACACACACACACACACACAGAAGCAGACACAAATAGAAATGTAAATGTGCACGGAACAGTGTCAGGCATGCTGACACTGGCACACGCCAACAGAAAAATCTTGGCCTGGCTAATGGAGTAAGGGAACCAGCTCTCCCAGTGATGTCAACAGGCCAACACACACATTCCCCCCCCCCCC
>NW_022280061.1:3417491-3429991 GCF_004355925.1 Anarrhichthys ocellatus | reverse complement strand
CAAAATAAAAATAAGTGAATGAAAAGTTTTTTTGGGTTGAATATAATTTTGAGTCAGTTCTGGAGTTCTTTTTCATTTTTCACTTTCACATATATTTCGATATTTGACGTCTTATATTTTTCAGTTTCAGATTTTATATTTTCAGATTCAAATCTTTTTTTTTTCAAATCTTTTCACTTTCAGATCGTTTTTTTTCAGTTCAGACTTTTGACCCTGATCTAACGTGGGGGGCGTGGCATCAACTGAGAGGGGCGTGTCATCATGAGTGACAGCATAACAAAGAAGGCTGAGGACCGTCCTCAACCACGTTGCCTCCAGGTAGAGCTTTCAGCCTCTACTTGGCACGAGTCACAGTAAAAGAGCAATAAACTATGCCATATTGGGCCATTCAAATACCACACTTTAATATCTGACGTTTCTTCCGCACACCACTGTGAACGCAGCGTAGTATCCTCGCGATGGCGTCCGTGAGAAAGGACTCAAAATGTGTCAGCGGCAGCTAGTGGAGGCACTTCCTGTTGCAAGCTCAGATGCTGCGGGAAGTTGTGCCACTGTGTGAGAGAGGTGCCGCAGCAGTTTGGCCTTTATTTGTCTTTATTTGACAATATGTGACAAAGCATTAAGGTCCTTGAGGGTATGACTGTTGGTAATTGTAATTGGTTTAGTAAAAAAAAATGCCGAATTGTAATAGTATGGCTACTCATTTTTATTAAACTAAGCTAATATAGGCTAACACCAGCAGACTAAACTGGGGTGGATGAGCGGTTAAAACAAGATATAAACTGATACTATTTGAATTAGTATTAGAGGTTATTAGAGGTACTGCCAGGCTGTGTCCCCCTGTTCCCAGTCTTTAAGCTAAGCTAACTGGCTGCTGAAAGCTTCATATTTGGTGTGCGGACATGAAAGCGATCTCAACCTTCTCATCTTTCAGCAAGAAAGCAAATAAGTATAATTCCCCAAAAAGTTGAGCCATTCCTTTCATAACCACTGACAACCACTGACCAAACATCCCCGTGGAATTATGTGAGATCACATATCAAAAGACCTTGTTGTAGAGTTTGCAACACATTTTCTCTGAACGTTTCTTGGACTTTGTTTAGTATTATTTTAAGTTAAATGCCCTTTAAAGATGATAGTCCAATATTATAAACAGTACCTTTTAACAATTCAGTGAGATGACCTTTCGTAGCCTATTCCAGCTTCTCCTGGTGCTGAGGTCCAGCAGTGTTCAGGAGACGCTGCTGGGAGCCAGGCCCTCACTAATGTCTCCATTGCCTGCACCTGACCCCGCTAGCCAGCAGTGGCCAAATTTAGTTTGGAAACGTGCCACCATGGGAGAGCCGACAGGCCCATTAATCAGCAGGAGTCTCCCCCCTACTCATCCTGCAGGTCAGAGAGGGAGCAGCACACACACAATTGCACACGCACGTGATACACATTAACTACCTTCACGCACAAACACAATGCACAATAGAGCACAACACACCGACTAAACAAATGGTCGCTGAATCTCTAAAAGGACTCTGACAGCAACCCCTCTTTTTTCCTTTTCCACTACCTATCCTAAATCCTCCATCACTTCCTTTATACACACCCACACACACACACACACACACACACACACACACACCGGGTCACGGCCCTCCATCACTCCCAGCCTCATCCAGTCTCATATCCCAGCTCTCTTCTCTCAGTCTGAGCCAGGTTTTTCTGTCAGCCTGAGGCCCCGGTTGAAGAGGTTGTCCACACACCGCTACCCCTGGCCTGAACACACGCGCGCACACACACGGGACCAAACACTCAGTGTGACCCTTAGGAACACTAACACTCAGACACTGAGACCATCTGCAAAATAGGATGGATTGATGTGTTAGACCTGAGCTGGATAACTTATAGTTTTGGAGGACCTGGATGAATGTGAAGTGGGGAAAAAAAAGTCTTTGAATACATGTGGTGTCAGGCCAGGTTGAATGTGACGTTCATTATCATGTCTGAGATGAACTCAAAGTGATCTCGCCTTTGGGAATCCGCAGAGAAATCCGCAAAGATGTCCAACTTTGTCTGCAGAGTTACATCACCTGTTTTTGGAAAGTGAAACTGCAGCAGTTTGTTTGAAGCAGCCTCTAATTGACTTGTAATCAGTGTTTACTATCTCGCAATTAACACTCAGAGACAATGAGATCGGAGGATGTGGCACCAGCAGAAGGCATTTATTGGGCAATATCCCTGAGGTGTTGGACGATGCCAGAAAGTAACCGGAGAGAATGTGTCTGATAACTGGTACGCATTTATATGCAGTGTCACTGGTGCACTTATCCTTTCTAATGTGAAACTCTGCAGGGAGATGAATGGCGGGATTGGGTTAGATTAATGAAGGTTACCAAAGTCCCCAGATGTTTCTGTGGTAATTAGAGGCCTTTGTTTATCAGGAAAACAAGTCACATCAAGAGCAAAGCATTCATTATAATTTTTCATAATCTTAATAATTCAAGTGTAGCTGCTTCATTTTGTTCCCAATTTATCATGCTAATGTTATGAATAAATCTGCATAATTGCAACGTTGGATCAGCGAGGAACAGACTTTGATCGAGCAAAAACATTGAATTTGTACTTTACATCTATTGATGCATAATATCTGCAACAAATCAATAGGTCAAAGTTTGTTAAGTGATAACATAATGTAATACCGTTCAAGAAGTGCATTGGTTCATTGATATTAGTAATTAGCCCTTCTTAGCATTTATTCTTGGAAAGACGGCTATTCAGGAATCGTTTGCTCCCGGTAATTAATCTGCCCCGTATAGCAGGCGGGATGCTCAAAGCAGCGTTTTAATGTCCACTCGACTGATATCATCGCACCAAATAGCTTCAACCTTACAAAAGACTTGAAACCATTGAGAGCTCAGAAGCAGCTGTTTAATTTCAGCCAAAATGACTTGCAGGTAAAGGTGGATAGCCTTTCCACAAGGTCACTTCACTACAGTGTGCTGTCAGTGTGTGTGGGGCTTGCAGGTTTAGCCGGACAGCGCTGGCTGCATTTTGGTACGCCCCAATTGTCTTGTCAGAAATCAATCGGAGATCACACCGTGGTTTTGAGCGGGAGGTCAGTCCTCACTTCAGCGTAAATATTTCATCCCGGACTCACGTCAAGGGGCTTTTAAAGATGTGTGCTGGACCATGCTCCCCACTTGCTGCCCTCTGAAAGTGACAGGGCTTACGTTTTAGCCCACTTCAGGACCAGGTTAAATCAATTAAAATCTATTATTCATCATGACAGTGCAGTGACCTCACTGAAAGCCCCTGTAATTTCAGAATAGAAAGGAGAAAATGAACTGGCAGTGAACTTTGGCTTCTCAAGTTTTCAAGAGGGAACAATTGACCTTGTTTTAAAAGTCAGGCCTTGAAAAAAATCACTGCTTGAAACATGCTGCGTTTTTTTCCTGAGATGCTATTAGCCTTAATATGGTAGATAAATGAATGCAGAGTTACATTGCAAGTGCCTTCGTGATTTGGACCTCACGTGCCTGTTCCCCAGTCGTCCCATGCTTATTTGGAAGAAAATTGGCTCCACACTTTGGATTGCAGATAAATACAGTCTCAGTGTTAGACTGGAACATATCATCTTTACCACCATGCTTAAAAACCCTCACAAGGTCACTTGTAAATGCTGTAGTTGTGCTCTTAAGGCAAGCATGGCAAGCCTTCACCTATTGTTCGGCAAAGTGCAATTCTCTTCTTCTCTTTGTGGGTACGATTTTCAATGGCAGAGCCCCCATAGATGGCAGCAGGCTGGTCGGATAATAAGCAGAAAGGAGTCAGAAGGAGAGAAGTCATTAAGACCTGCTCACATATAATCATCCTGATGCCATTAACATCACCATCACCATCTTTCTATGTCTCTCTCTCTTTTTTCTCGGCTGCCTCTCTCCTTCGCTCTCCCTCTCAGATGAAAGGGCCTTCTCACGCCGCATGGCGAATGAAAATGATGGAGCCTGATAAAAGAAAGAAGGGAAAAGATGAAAAGTGGTTTTGAAGTGGTTTGCCACATTAGTTGGCTTCCCCCTTCCAACCTTTCAATTTACGCAAACAATGCGTTGACTCGGAGACCTGCCAAGCTTTGGTATTCATGGAGGCGAGAGTGCAGCTCACAAGTAAAAGTTAGATGGGTGGACAGAGGGAGCGGTACATGTATAGATAGGCGTTCAGGGGTTGTAGCACTCCCTCACTGATGAAACAATGTTTGTACATGTACATTCTTCTTGTTTTTAGAACTATAGGGGGAACAATGTGTCACATTAGACCAAACATCATGATTTGGTTTGGAGAAAAAATGTTCTGTCTGTATGTGGTTTTGGGCTTGGAGGACAAAACTAAAATGCTTTGTTTAACAAGAGTCTACAGATATGCTAGCAGCTTTGTGAGGCTGTACGGTGTTTTGAGCTAAATGCTAACATCGGCATGCTAATAAGCTTGCAATGACAATGCTGATGTGCTGATGTTCAGCGGGTGGATCGTTCACCATCTTCACAATCTTAGTTTAGCGTGCTAACATCTGGTGCTTGGAACAATTTGGACGAATTATTTCAATTTATTAATTAAAAAAGTTACAATCAACAATTGAAGCTGATGGGAATGACATTAGTTTTGCAGGTATTTCATCAAAAAGCAAAGTAGTAATTGGACAAATGGGGTTACAGCTGGCAGGCAAGTCAGGGAATCACCAAAGTTATTATTTGTGGGGAACATGAATGTCTTATCAAATTTCATGGCAGATGATCTAATAGTTATTGGGACATCCACTGGAAACCACAAGGATGAACCTTGTGGTGGTGCTAGAGGAAAATTCCTTAGATCGCCAAAGTGATTTTTCGTCCTCTGGACACTGTGGATGTGGGTGCCAAATGTCATGGGGATTCCTCTTAATATTTGTAGAAATATTTCTCAAAAATGTCAATTTCATGACATGGCCAAAGTCAATATAATCCATTGAATTTTGTGCAAGTGAAACGTCTGACCTGCCGGTGGCGCTAGATTAAAAGTCATTGTCCAAAGTTAATGGGTTTCATCCTCTGGGGAACATGAATGTCTTTGACCATCCAGCCAGTGGTGTTGCGATGTTTCAGTCTTGACTAAATTGGACAGACAAACAAACATCACCATCGACAGAGACATGCCGCGAGCATGCCCAAAAGTCAGTGTGTATTTTTTAGAAATGTGAACTGATAGCAGCCAGTATGTGCATATTGAGCTCTGAGACAGCAGCAGATTATATTCAAGGTCCTTCTTTTCACTAAAAAAAGCCTTCCCCCTCCCTCACCCTCTCCACAGCTACACTCCCGCAGCTTTTGTTCCTCTGACGCTAACCTCCTGTCTGCACCATCCAGGACCAAGCACTGACCCATGGATGACTTCTCCATAGCTTCCCCCTCCCTCTGAAACTCTCCCCCAAACACATCTGTGTGTATGACATTAAAACGACTCTTTCTGCTTTTTTTTTAAATTTAATGTTCTGTGCTACTTTGTGTATTTTTAGTTCTCAAGGATTTTGTCCTTAAACGCGTCTTTGAGTATCTTGAAAAGCGCGCTGTCAGAAAACTGTAAATAAAATAAGCTATCATTATCTGTATGCATACGTGTACTGCACCTTTAAATACATGGCTTGTTTACATGCAGGTGCCTCATACCCCTCCGGGGCAGCATCAGTAGGCGACTGCTGTAAATGGACTCTCACTATCGTTTAAGATGGCGTAACGCATCAACCAATCACATGATCCTCTACCCCCTCATACCCTCTGGCCTCAGCTGGTACCATGGCATTATCAGAGGAGCAAAGCAGCCATTTATACAAACATACACACACGCTGTATACATACACACACATGCACCACCTCCCTCGTATGGCTTCAGGGCCATTCCAGGGATGTCAGAGATGGTTTCACCCTTTGTATCTCTCCTCTTTCACCGACGCTGAATGATGGTGGCCTGCATGGTTTGAGATTGTCATGGCCCAGAAATCCATTCTGAGTGACTGAAATGTAATAAGGCCATCCAGCCTCTGAGGGTAGAATATGAAACCAGCACAAAATGGTGGTAAAATCCTACGTTGATGGCTGTCACTACCAGAGTGTGAATTTCAAACTGGTACAAACGAGCTGAAATATATGGTGTTAGACTTTAAACATGAGAGATGCAGATATACGCCGGACTGGAAAGTCAGATTCACAGCCTCATTTCATTTCTAGAGGTAACCTAGTATTGCTTGGCTCACTCTGGTTAAAAGGTACTATCCACTTACTCCAGAAGAGTAAGCATATTGTTTCTATCTAATTGACACTAAGCTCATGGCTTTTATCATGTCAACACTGGATTACTGCTGCCTTTGAGCCTGTGGAGTGGTTGACTTGGCCCACATTCAGGCCTTGTTTTCCTTTCCACTCTGTCGTCCGCTGCTCACATGCTCATAGTGCCACATGTGCACACACACGGAAGCACTCCCTCCATGGCCTCACACACACATACACATTCACCATGTCTCTCTTTCCGTCCCTGTCCCTCTCCTTCTTTACTCTGATACACACACACACACACACACACACACACACACACACCATGTTCCAACATTAGACGAGTGTTCCAAGGCCAATTTCACTGCCGCTGAAAGTCCCTCTCTCCCAGAAGCCCCTTTGGTTCAGAGGCTAGACCGGCTAGCGATTGGCCGGTCAGAGGCTAGTTTAGTTGGTGATTGGCCAGCGAAGGCCCCCGGTGCACGGTGACAGTAATTAGCACACACCAACCATTAACAAACACAGATTAGGCATGAACCCGCATGGCGTGCTGCCATCGTCGTGGTGTGTGGATGTGTGTGCGTGAAGAGCGGTATTCCCCCGTGAGTGTCTGAGTAGGTCTCATTTTTACGGTTTGTGTTTGGCTGTATTCAAGACTTGGCAAGTGTGAGTGTGTTTGTTACTGGTGCTTGCATATGTGTATGCCTTCTTTTTCTGCCTGTGCATTTATCCAACCTGTCTGTATTCACAAGTGTGTCTGCGTGCACACAAGTGTGTCAGTGTATGTGTGTGCATTTGTGTTCTGCCTCATTTCCTCTGTGCCTGCTGGTCAATTTTGGCATTTGGAGAGAAAGATGCTGCGCATTCCCCACGGCTCCTTCGCTTCTACCACTGAATTAGAGATGGGGCTATGATATGTGGAAATTATTTTTTAAACGCCTCCAAATCTCTGTCCCCCCCCCCCCCCATTCTTTCTTTCTCTCTCTTTCTCAGTCCTCCCCCCTTCCTGGGCTGGTGAATCTGCCCTGCTGTGTGCGCTTAATGAAAGATAAGAAGAGTCCTCCACCACTGACACTGAGCCACGGACCCTCAGAGGACTCCGCTAATCTGCTTGGCCCCTAATGGGGGCCACTTTGTGTCTGCCGAGGATCATTTCATATCAAACAAATTGTGTCCTGTGAAACCCATTACATTTTGGGCCCTTTGGAGATGTTTCGCCCTTAGCTGACACATAGAGGACATCTTCGGCCCGACTTTTGATGCTGTAAATATTTCTTAAGATGGTCTTACATTGAGCATCTCTAGTCTATTCAAAGATGGGCTTTGCGCATCTTTAAAACCTGTCCGTTCTTTCATTAAACAGAGATTGGGAGGGTGGGGGTTCAAACGATGAATAGAGCCAGCGAAGATAAGAATGCGGGAAATGGAGGATGGGGGGATAACAGAGGAAGCGATGAAGGGTTAATGAACTCGGACTCTCATCTTACACATATTCAGTTTCGTAATTGTCTCTCTGCATGCAGCCTCGCAGCATATGCCATCGACATCAGGAAATTCAAATGATGTTTGACACATGCTTAAAAATACATCTACTGTATATTTACATGTGATGATGGCCTTGTGATGTGTTATGAAAAGGTGCTGATGACGCAGAGCTCAGAAATCACGAGTTTCCAGCGTCAGCGCGGAATGCAAGTTATTTATTTAAGGGAGAAAATATGGTCAACGGTGTTATAAAAATGCCAACGTGAGGAGGTATGAAGACACTATCACAGACAACATGTTCCTAATACATCTCCGCTCACTCTGCAAAGCACAACTGCCACGGTAAGCAGCAGCAGCTGCAACACATGTATAGTACATTTCTATTTGTATTGACAATAGTGTAATCTGCTGGGACAGTGCCGCCCCTTGTGCAGGTCATCACTCTTAATGTTAACGCTATGTGTTTGTCCATATGCGTGCATGTGTGTGTGTTTCTGTTGTACCGTGTGCGTTTCTATGTGTGCTTGTGTCTGTATGTGTATGCCATCAGTTCTGCCAGGGAGAAAAAAAAAGGGGGTGGGGGCTGGGATAGAAAATGATCTGGGGCCGATACATATGAAACAGGAGGGCTCATACATAAACATAGCTCCAAGGCCCCGGGGCCAGGCAATCTACGAGGCAAATTGCTCACCAGTCAGCCATGGAGGCCGCTCTGTTTACTATGCATGAGGTCTTGTGACATGCTTTAAAGCCGCCCCTAAAACAGGATGACTGGGCCAGTGGTAGCGAGGAGTTGGCTTTTTCTATTGCTGTTGTATTCTTTCCTGTGAAAAATATGTAGTGGGTGGAGAACAGATCATCGTTTTACTCTGCGGAGCTGTTGTGTGGTGTACAGTATATGACTGTTGGGGGATGACCGCCTGTCTGTGTCTGAGTGTGTCAGTGTGTTCAGAGTGTGTGGAGGGATTTCAATGTTGTTTTTCAGGTTATTTTAGGGCTCGTTTTATCGTACTGATAGCATTTGTAATGACAGACAGGCCAACATGGGGAGAGAGAGAAGACGAGCAGCAAGCGTCTCACAATCGAACAGAGGATGTTGCAATTGCACAGTATGCATTTTAACCATCCGGTCACACCATGTAGTGCTGTTGTTTGTGATGGACAACTTAGAACACTTAATGTTTGAGAGTGTCCATTGAAAAGCAATGTACAAACAATAAACAACGGCATCTATTAGTCAATAGTCCCGTTTCCATCCAAATGTCAAGCAAATTTCAACCAAAAGTTCCACAAAATCTGCAAAGTACAATACAAATTATGGGCTCATGTGAGGGTTATTTTAAACACTGGAAAACCCGCTACAATATTCAGTATTTCAGAATAACACAGAAATGATTTTAAATTCAGAATTCCTCACATGGAAACATGTAAACACCAGACCATAGTGTCCTTTAATGTCACGCAAGTAACCATTTTGCCAGAACGATAGATGTTTGAGGCTGAACTTCAAATAGCCCATCATTACATGGGAACAGGAATGAACACAATAGAGCGGGACAGAATAACATAACCGAATGGGAAGATATGTTAACAAGCCGCCGGGACCACAGCTGCTCCAGCCTGCATTTACCAGCCCAGTATCCCAGGGGGAGCCCTCCTCAATTCAATTTCAATCTGCTCGACCCCCAGGGTCCAAGTTCAAGTTCAAAGTCAGGCTGCCACGGCACCAACAGGAGGATTGCCCACCCACGAGTCCCAGCCCAAAGTGAACTATTCCAACGGTAGATGAGATCAGGACAAATCCAATACTACATCTATTCAAATGGCCTTTTTCAAGAATGTCTTCCCGTGAGTGTGTATGTGTGTGTGTGTGTGTGGAGTTGTAGGGGGAGACTACTGTCATGTTACAAACACCTTTGCTGCCTCTCTCTCTCTATTTCTCCGTCTATCTGTCTCCCTCTCTCTCTCTCTCAGGCTATAATTATGCTAATAGTATGTATATAGCTGTGGCCCTGGAGGCTTCGGGCGTATTGAAGGCTCTCAGGTCTTTCTCCCCTGTAACAGTATTAGGGTGCTATTGAAAAGCGGATGGCGGGTGAGAAGGGGGGCAGGATAGAGAGATAGCGCGGGGTGGCAAATGGGACATGACCACCGTGCTCTCTGTCACGACGCCGCCCATTGTCTGGCCGAAGAAAAGGGCCTCCGCCGCCAGTGGGACAATAATAAAGGAGCAAGAATGGACTGTGCATATTAAACAACACAACGGGCCACGCGGACCAACCTGCGTGGGTACGATGAAGGGGGAAGAGGAGGAAGAGAGAGAGAGAGAGAGAGAGAGAGACGGGTGTAAAAGGAGTGGCAGGCAGTGGAAGAGAGAAAAGGGTGGATGATGTGAAAAGGGCACAAATAGAAGCCGACGCGCAGAGATGACTGTAAAACCAGAAATGTTGTTTTGTTTCTTTAAAGAGACGACACCTGCTAATGTCACAGGTCTACTTTGGTGTACAATAGAGTTCTGATGCCACATCAAGGCCAACCTCTGTTACGCTAGCTCCTGACTCACTGTCTGTATCTGGAACGGAGAATGTCTTTTATCAGAATCATAGATGTGCTTGGGTTCACTTAACCTTCTTTTTGGGGTCCTGAAGTTCATGGTTCCTTATTATCAGCTCAAAAGACAGACACAAAGTCTTTTTTCCCTTCTCGCTAAATTACTTTTCCGAATTCTATGAAATTTTTTTTATGAAAGCTGGCATCGTAGACTGTTGGTTTCTTCCTCTTCCAGGATATCCACCAACATTCTCTTTATTTTCCTAAACTATTTTTTGGCAATTCATGCCTTTGTTATAGCTGACGGTTAAGAGATGATGACCAACAGGGAGATGTTGTGGCACATGAGTGATGCCTTAAACCCTTTGGTCATTAAGGCTGTCCCCAACACACACTTCGAAAGTCTTCTTTCCAACCTGTCAGCGGTTTAGCCATTTTTAGAAATGTCAATGTGTTTTTTTTTACTTCTAATACAGAACTCTCTTTTACAAAAGAGGTGGTACACACGAACCATCCAGGACACAGTGCACAAACCAGTGTCCTCCCCCTCCCCCTCTCCCTGCCTGAGTGTGTAGAGAGGTGTCAACAGTATAGGCGTGGGTGTGGGAGGCTCTACCACGGTTCACGACTATCGCATGTGCCTCGGCGGCTATGCAGTGTGGCTACCATCTGTCCGCATGTCACACAGTGCGCTGCTCTCTCACTTTCTCCCTCTCTTTTTCTGCACATCTTCTGCCCTTCTCGCATTCTCCCATCCCTTCATCTTTTTTCTCGCTTCCTGTCCTCTTGTCATTCCTTCTCATCTTCTGCATACATGGTTGCTGCTGCATCATGAGGATCAGTTCAATAAAAAGAGACGAGATGAGAAGAGGTGAGACTCTGACCTCGGAGAGCTGGACCTTAAAAACTTTATCATAGGAAATCTGCAAGCCGCTGGCTTTTTTTTGTGTTGTATAACTTCAAAGATTTGTGATAAATGGAAACTTTGACCATGACATTGCTGTCAACACAAAAATGTAGCAGCATCTCAATTTTATAAAAAGAGTGATGCACAGACGGTGTATGGAATACAACGTTGTGAGAAATATATTACAGAAGACACAGCAGCACCTCTCACAGACCAGTGAGTGGCAGTGTGCCACAGTTAGAGTAGACCCTCTTAAGTATTGTGTGGTACATGTCTGGTGAAGGAGTAAGTGAGTATGTCTGTGGATGCTGCTTGTATCTGTTGGTGTTTATGAGAATATTCTTGAATGCATGTGTCTATGTGCTCTGATATATGTGTGCTTTGAGTGTCTTCAGACAGGCAAGCAGGCAGACAGAGTGAAAGCAGTAGCCAACTAACCATAATATTGTCATTAAGGAATTTAGCAGATTAATAGCCTTAAATACCTGGAAATGTCCTAAGATCTAGTGTTTTAGCTTGTAATTTCCTCTCCAGGTCCTAAGCACTAAACCCGCTGTGTTGTTCTTGGCATTCCTCAGTCGGAGCAGAGAACATCGCAGAGACACTGATACCTTCCTCTGGGATCCATTCTCCTCTCCATTTGATGGAAACCAAAAAAGGCGCCTTTGGCTAAGCAGGTCCCATTATGTCTCAATGACAGAGCCCGGGGGTGAAAAACGCTCTGTTCTTTCCTCAGCGCACCTTTTGGGTCTCAATGAGAAATGACATACAGTATATCCCGATGAACAGACAAGCGGGTGATTTGCCTGCCAAATTCAGCTGACGTTGTTCCCGGTCTGAAAGTATTTTTTTGTTATGAATGATCGAAGCTGCTTTCTTGCTTTGATCGCCCACCAACTTAGTTGGAAAGAGTGGGCAACCCTTCAACGCAATCAAATCCTCCAACGTGACACACTCCATTTTAATTTGTTTAACAATTTAGTTGTGTTTAGGAAATATCACAATAGCCGTCGGCGCTAATGATTGCCAAGTGCAGAGCCCTCTTTGCTCCCTGTCACATTCCCACCTCATGACCTCATGACTGGATGTATGCATTAAACAGATGTGGCTGGCTATGAGGGGCCTGAAACAGGATAGGACAGCCTATAGCCTCTAGGCTGGTCTTCTCTGGCCTTGAAGCCAGGGGCCTCCGGGTCCAGAGGACAGGATAAACAGCATAAATGTGTGTGTGTGTGTGTGTGTGTGTGTGTGTGTGTGTGTGTGTGTGTGTG
>NW_022280061.1:3402378-3417481 GCF_004355925.1 Anarrhichthys ocellatus | reverse complement strand
GTGTGTGTGTGTGTGTGTGTGTGTGTGTGTGTGTGTGTGTGTGTGTGAGTGTGTGTGTGTGTGTGTGTGTGTGTGCGTGTGTGTGTGTGTTTATAAAAGAGAGACAGAGAAACCCCTCTCTGACATGCTGTAAATGTTCAGGCAGTTTTGCATGTCAGCGTCATGTGAGAACAGTGAGTTAATGTTCAGTGTGAGATGCTCTAGCAATAACAAAAAGGATATCATTTTGTTGTGAGAAAGAGTTATACCCTGCACAGAAGTCACATGAAATCCATCCCATTTATTTACAAATGGCATACCTGTATTCTTTATAATACTTCAGAATATTTTACAAACATATTACGTGGATGTTGTGGACATTGGAATGTCTTATTCTTACCTTCAAGTCAGGATTTCCACTCACACTCCAGTCATGCATGCAAATCAATTTGCAGGGACAACCTTTAGATCCAATCCACATCCAACAGGATGACGCTATCGGAGCGACAGCTGATTAGATAGAAAAGTGCTGATAAGTGTATTTTACCCAAAAAGGTGTGGTGTGAGAACAATGTGAACCGTGTGAAAAAGGGACACGTAAACTTAGAAGCTTTTTAAAAATGAAACATAATTCTAACCAATTACAGGTCAAATTATAAGGTTTGTGCATCTTTATTACAATGCATGCGTTTGAATACAAAATACAAAAATGTGTCATATCTTTCCTGAATTTTTTTTCAGGTGGATGAATCCTAAATGCAGAATTTATTCCAAATGTAAGACATTAAAGATAAAAACCTACTTCTGAATAACATAAAGTCCAAATGAAATGGAAAATGCCTTTTTAACCCTTTTAGATCACACATCCTGTCATATTGTGCACATATTAAACAATATAAATGCAACAAAACAAAAATATTTCAATATTTCAATTTCTTTGTATTTTTATATCAAATTCCAATCAAAATATAAAGTTTTCTTATGTGAGCTCGTACAGACCAATTTCAACCAATAGTACCATGACATCCATCCGTTCATCAATAGAGCAGTGTGGGGCCTCAGTCCTCTGTAGCTCCGTATCGCACTGCTCTCTCAGCCCGCCCACTTTGTAGCCGTCCATCTGCAGTCAAACACGAAGGACTTGATTGAAACTGGAGAAAATGTCACAGTACAGAAGCAAAAGACACTCTAACTTGTGTTTCCCTTTAACGCAGAATTTTTGGGGAGGTTTAGTTTGTTAAAGTGGCAATTAAGTGTGAAAAAGAGGCACTTAATAGAAAGTATGGATCTCAGACAAACATGTAATATGTTGATGACAACAGATCGAAACTACGATGCTAAAAAGACCAACAACAGCTCCGATGGCACCGTGATGAATTCTGTTTGTGATAGCGGCTCCCCTGGAGAGAGGGGCCAGTGCGGTGCATCACTCATGCATCTGCAGAGGGATTTACTCACTTGCAGTCATTGTCCTCTGTGCCTCCTTTAATAGACACATTGTTCCACTGAGTCAAATAAAAGCAGTAAACACAATCAGCACCAGAAGATGGATAATGTGGTGCAATGAGTGTATGTAGAGCAGCCACACACTACGCCCCGCTGCAGCGAGCAGTGCTGCTGTGCTAGCGAGGAGAGCCGCCATTAGTGAGACTGTCACCGACCCAGGCGGTACACTTTAACTAGCCCACAGCCTCAGACCCATCTATTCTCAATATGCCACATTTTTATTCATTTTTTTTCCCCAAAACCTGACATGCAATCTGATGATGAACCAGCCCCATTATTTTCTGTACGCCAGCAGGAAGAGATAGATCCACGAGCGCGGTGCCTTCATAGAACCAACATTATCCCTCTATGTCAGAGGTGGGTAATATCCTGGCGGTGTGGGAGTCCAGAGGTGCATACAGAATGATGTCATTAATCCTCCAGGGCAATCTCTCTCTCTCTCCACCTCCCTCTCGCTCCTTCTACAACCGGCAATGCCGAAAACAGAGCCCCATTTGCATGCTGCATATGTTGCCAGGTGGCTCTGTGGGCTGCGGGTACAAATTAGATTTTCTGACAACACGGTGTGAGAGAGGGGAGAATAGAGGGAGCGAGCAGTTTGGTTCCTTTCTTTCTTTTTTCTTTCTTGTCGCTGTGCATGTCTGTCGTTGTTGTGCAGTATAATCGTACATTTCACAGTGTCTTCGCCAGATAAATAATAATATAACAAGTCATTGGTTAAGACATCTTCGGTACAGAAGAATAAGGTACAGTGACGCAAAATCAGCAGAGAGGTTGTGGTGAGGTGATGCGTGTACAAAGCGCTTGACTTTGACATAGAAAATCAGGGGATTATTCCCCGAGCGGTCAACAATGTTTTCCCTTATTGCGTTGGTTTTTTCTTTCTCCTATTAGGACTTTGCAAATTGCATATAGTCTAGACAGGAGAAAATGACTCGGGTCACATTTTCACTAAATGGTGACCTATTGATCAGATCAATCTGAGATGAGGGGCCACACAGAGAGACAATCTGAGGCCTTCACCTTGACACTGGGTAAAGATGGGGGTGGAAAAGGAATAAAAAGAGCTCTGAATGGGGGGCTTAAACTCTTCAGACTGGACTTGAAAGCTGAGAGCAATGTGTCTGGCCTGTTTCTACCCCAAGGGGTAGTGACATTGTCTGTGTCAGTCACCCTGGAACTAGCCTGGATGCTCCAAATGGCTTCACCCACATTGTTTACCACCATATCCAAAACAGAGGACAGGAAGGAGCGTCTAGGTTGAGGATGACATTAACATTCCTCATATTCTTCAAGGCCTGGATCTCTCAGGAGACAAAGAGGGGGGGCATCAAAGAGAAGAGGCTTAATTTGAGTGTGACAGCAGCACACTCGTGAATGTGTGCTTGGTCTTATGTTGTCCGCCGGTATCGAGGAGCAGAGCCTCCTGCCTCGTTTCCCCCAAATCTAACATTCCGCCATCATTGATCCGTCTCTTCAATTAACAGCCAGGTTTGTCCCCAATCAATTCCTATCTCCCTCCTCTGTTCCTCTATCTGTCTATCTCTCTATCTCTCTCTCTCTCTCTCTCTCTCTCTCTCTCTCTCTCTGCCTTCCCCTTTCTTCATTTTTCACATTACCCCATCGTGTCCCCAGTTGCACCCCCCCTTCACACGCTCCTACCTCACACCCTAAGGTCTCGGGGGTCACTCCTGCAAGGTGATTCGCAAACAGCAGCTTGCGGAGAAATCAATACTTTATCAACAAGCCACAACGGGCTTTTTGCACTTATCCCATATGATCTTTGTGGTAAAGGGCCCCAAGCATCCATCTCCTCCTCTGGCCCGCTCCCTAAGCTCTGTTGCTAAGACAATCAGAAGAAAAGAGAGAGGGATGAAGAGAGGAGGAGGAGGGGCCAAAGGAGGGAAGGAGGGAGGCAAAGGGAGAGGGGATTGTGCGAGGGTCTAGAGGCTCACTGTTAGAGGAGGGATTTGCTGCTCCGCTGCTTTCAGCTTGATCTGCATCTGATTAAGGAGAGAGGGCAGAGTGTTGTCCTTCACCCCCGTGCTCCCCTGTCCCACCATTATGTACCCTGGCACTGAGATCCATCATCCACCTACCACAGACCAGGCTGCCATAGCCTGGGGACTTATTAGACCGGCCCTGCTCCACTCAACATCGCCCCATTCTGCATACCATGCAGGGTAAAAACCCTCTGCTACCAGAACATGCTGTTTCCAGTATTTGCCATGCATCCCAGTGACTCAGATGAAGCCAAAAGAACACATGCATGAAAGTAAATACCTGTTCTTTGTGGGGTCCTCCAGAGTCTGGGCCCTCTAAAGCATACTTTATCCCGTGGATACTTTATACTACTATTAATAATACTGGCAATAGGTGATCAGAGAGTGTCTTCCCTTCAGTATAGTCTTCGCTTTTTCACGTGCTATCACATCGGTGAAGGCTTTTTTACGAGCTTGTGGCGGATGAGTGTGGCGACATGTTTAAGTTCATTACCTCATTTCCGTACGTAACTTGATTTATGTAACAAGCGTTCATTCAAAACCCAAACCATGATCCTTTCCTGAGCCTCACAAAGTAGTTTCGTTTAGATTCAAAACTTAAACCACAACCATGCGTCCATATGTGACACGTTTGTAATGAGAACTGGGGCTTCAAAGTGTAAACATGATACTTGACCTGCATGTCCTTGAAAGTGGCGAGCTACACATCTTCCCATGAGATCGCTTTGGATCAGAACGGCTTTGTCTTCCATTTTCAGCTTTTAACTTAGTGTACTTACTGAGGTCAAAAGAGCACACAATAAGACAAGCTGAATTTTAAGAGCGCCCTCTGCTGGACCACCAGACAAACCACTGTTGCACTTATGAACTGTGCATCTCGAGTTCGAACAGGTCACTACGATTCTAATGTTTAATTTTGTTAGATGTTCGAGTTTTGAATAAAAAGTGACAGCTCTACTAGTTTACACATGTAGATTTATTTGTGAACTACTTTTTGCCAAATAGTTTTTGTTTGTTCATGTTTATAACATATAACAAATAAAACATTACCATATTTTAGCAGCATTAAGGTCTCACATAATGAAGGATTCGCCAATGTTGTTAATGTGTTCAGATGGCATGAGGTCATCCTCCACCAGATGTGTCTAAAAAGATCTAAAAGGTGACATACAGGGATAAAACAGTATAGAATAACTTAGTGATTATATGGGAGGGGGGGCATGTCAGTGCTGCTCAAACTATAATTTCAGACCAAATCAGAAACTGAAAAACTTTCCTCAGTTACTTCCTGTTTGTATGATCTGTCTACGTCCTTCACCCACAGACTTTCTCAAAGGTTAAATTATGAATTCAACCCTCAAAAAACGATTGTGGCACCAAAAAAACCCTGAAAACTTGTCTCCCTCAAACGTATTCATGCACCGCTTTTCGCAAGCATCAAAATGTAGATAAGTTGGCCTTTAATTCAGCTCTAAATCAGACGCTTGACGAGGATCGTCTCTGTGTGCTGTCTCGCTCCGAGCAGCTCTTGTCCCATAAGCCTGCATCAAACCCGTCAGACTGAGAGTGAAAAGTGGAGGAGCTCGACATGTGCAAACATCAATCCTAAATTTCCAGCCTCAATACCATCATGACCTTGGTTTGGAATGACATCTATTTGCTGGCTGGCTGCACACATCTCTTTGCAAATTGTATGGGCCAGGCTAATTTGTTTTTATGCACGTTTAGTCAAGAATGTGATGCCACGTTAGCTTTTGGGAGCACTGCCAATGTGGTGTGGGGTTTCCGAATGACAGACAGAAAAGGGGTGATTGAGGATGATTGTTCTGCCGGTTGTGTTGATATATGAAAAGAAAGACCCACTGAACGCATCCTGGAACGAGTTCACGGCAGATAGGAGTCCTTCTGGGACCATCTAAAGCTGAATATCGTCTTCTGTGCACGGAAATAAACAATGACCTTTAAAGCTCAGATTCTACAGTGAAGGCAGGTGCTGGGAGGTACAAATCTCAAAGTAGGGAACACTCTACCGTGTCATAAAAAGCCATATGAAACACTTTTAAGCATGAATCATTCTGAGTAAAGGAAATTTATGGACAAGAAATGTGCATGAAAAAATTAACTTGTCAAGTCTGTCGGCAGTACGCTCCCTTGACCTGCCAGCAAAACAATCGCTGTGCTCACTAAACTGAAATGTAAACAGTTCGTGCAGGAAAATATTTGCCTTCCTCGCAGCTGAATTGACCTCTCAGCACCACAGTCAACCTCAAGATGTTGCTTCATTATCTCTACAGCACGGAATTGAGTCTCAGGTTCTGCTACCTTCATGCACGCTGCCTCATTACCATCATCACTTCCTGAAAGCGAGAGCAATCAACACGATGAGTTATCATTCACAGAACGACATAATGAACCCGTACAGCACACATGACCTGACTCTACGGCAAATTGATAATGTACAGAGAACCCAGAGAACAACCGAACACTCACAGAGATAAGACGTTATCGTGCATACACATGCACTGTATACAGTATCCCCCTCGCCTCACATGTCCTCCCATGACCAGGGCCCAGTTCACAAGAAGCCGTCTTCATATTACGTGACAGAAATAGTCCCTGTGGCCCTCGCATATACATTCTGCTAAACATATTTTCAATAAAATGCTATCCCTGTGTTCCTTTCCACATGCACACGTTGGGCAACGCAGACAGTTCAGGTGGAAAGGGTCCCCATACAGATTTGGACCTGTCCTCACACACACACACACACACACACACACACACCTAAAGATAAATGTACGTACATACTGCACTAGCACACACTTCGGCGGTGTAGTCTGAGGATCGTGTCAACGTGCTTGCAAAGCTCACAGTCCACAGACATAGTTCACATACATATGTCTTAATGATATATATGACTGGAGTGTGTTCACTGGTCAACACTTACAGAGCAGAAAGAATTAGACTGAGCAGACCGCCGCTGTTAAAAGATAATCTGTCTGTGCAAAAGAAAAGTAATGTCGCGGGGAAAAAATACGTCAGTTCAGCCAAATCACATGAATTCGAATTGTCTCACTTATCATCCTTCTCTTTTATCCACCAGAAAAATGTAAAAATAGTCTTGACAACCCACCCGGTCCCTGAGGTGTATATAGATTTATCCAAAATAGTGTCGGAGGTGTGTGTTGGTTTACGGGTTGGGAAAAGGTGAACTATCCTCCACAGATCACTCCATATTCTCCAGACTTAAGTTTGACGAGTGACAACCATTCTTAAAGTCCCAGTGAAACAAAGGTTAACACGTCTCTAGCTTCTGGACTGTGACTGTTCCCTAGAGAATAATAAATAATAAACGGAATAATATAGTTACAAGAGGGATAAAAATCTAATCCTGCACGTTTCATTGGACCGCTAAAAAGTTGATACACACACACACCTCACTTATCACTAAAAGTTGCAGATTGCTTAATAGATGGATGTCATGATATTGGCTACTATACTATGTTTTTAAAGCAAGAAAAGATGATTGAATTTATTTTTCATGTCATCTCGACTTTCACATCCAATTGAATCCCTGAACAATTTGCTCTTTTGAAATGATACCTCATTGCATTTCAAAGTTGGAAAACGGCCAACACAGGCTGCAAGAAGTGACAAATAGTCGACTTGAGATGGTCAGACAGTCTGAAGCCGGAACAATAAATGAAGCAAAGAAGTTAAACCTGCCTCAACTTTTAGTGCAACACCACATCATCCAGTAACACATACGTGCAAGTTCACATACGTGTTTAAATGCCTTGTGTTACGACACGACATAATTCTACTGTTTTCATTGTGATCGTTGAGACAGAGGTCACTGAAATTCAAAACTCTGTATCGCAGTGTTTTGGCATCTGACAAGCCTTCAAACCCATGTAAGTATTACTCGAAGTGGTCTTCCTGGATCATATTTCATGGTCTTACGGGTACCTTCAGAAACACCCAACACAGGGCTATTTCTTTTGTCTCAACGTCAGCTGACTTTGATCCCTCTTTCTCGCTCCAAAGTCCAGCTTTGATCTCGGACTGCTGCTTCCCACAACACAATGAAATGTCTTACTTTTGTGTGTTAGGATTGGTTGAGCATTGAATGAGTCCTAACGCGCATTCCTTTTGTCCTTGCGTATGAGAATTCAACGTGCTCACAGCTCCGCAGATATTAGATGTCCTTTCATGCACGGGATTCCTGACGGCAACACGCTGGCCTCGCACCCTTCGGCTGCCCAAGGCTACTCCCCGCCCGCATCAAGTGAAACATTCGACCAATGTTTGATTGAAACTGGAATGAAGAGATATTGCTTCGGGTATGGAGTGCAGTTTCGACTGCAATCTCGCAGACAGAGTGATATCAGAAATATCAGGTATGCTTGTAGAGCCGGAGGTTATTCCACGGGATTAGAAACCAGCATTATCTCTCCACAGCTTGAATATGAAAAAAGACCACGCTGGGTTTAAGTGTGTGTCAGTCAAAGCACACTCTGGCATGCCATCCAGCAAAGGCTATCAAAGATATCATTTAGTATTCCTGTAGTCCCGTGCAAAATATGCATAAATATTCAGTATGTATGATTCACTGCTTCACCTGAATCAATAGCACTGATGAAACCGGCTTCACGGGTTACATTTTTCACAGGTTTAGGGAGACGAGATACAGTATGTCTGAGAAGGAGGGAAAGAATACGTGTGCCCCGGTAAACAGCAGGTGACCTAACTGCTTAAGCTGCTGGGCTGATTTACACACAGCGAGTAAAAAGCTGCTTCTTCACTGAGGACGAGGAACATGAACACCGACAGTTACCTGCGTGCTCATATAGAGAGGATAAATAAAGTCCATTTAAAGACTCGATTTAATTACTTATTTAAGGGTTCAAAGGTCATTACTGCATCCAAAACCAACAGTGGAATAATCATGTTTCCTTCTCTGCCTTTCTCTAACGCTTCACCTTCCGCTCTCCTCCTCCCCCTCGTCTGTTCCTCCTGCCTTCTTTCCCTCCGTCCCTCCGTCCCCTATTTTACCTTCCATCTTGACATCTCTCAGGCTGTCACTGATTCATGCTCACCTCCTCCCCCGACTCACAGCTCCTGCGTCCCTCCATCCGTCACTTGGCTGTCCCGAGGCGAGCGGGGCAGGAGCCGGGCTGACTGTACAAGAGGTCTTGGAAGGGTGACCGCTTCCTGCTGTCTGCTCGGCTCGGCTTTTGTTTGATGACTTAACTGTCCATTGAAATTGGTTTTGTGTGTGCATGCGATCTGTCTTTTTATGGACAGTATTGTTTGTGCAAATTTGTTTTTTCTAAACATTGGAATTCATAAGGAGACATTGGTGATCATTGGGCAGATGTTTTGAATGTGCAGGATTATTACAGGAACTTGCCTGTCTTTTCCACTGCTTCCTGACTTTTTTCCAAATGTCTCACAAGCCGGCCAGATTAAACAGGAAAAATATTGAATAACCATATTTTTGCTTCTATTCTACTTATGAGGGCCTTATAACAGAGTCCCAAGAAGATCATCCACGATTAAAACCAAGCTGCTCAGTGACAAGTTTTCAGTCACCACACATACAAGGGTGGACCTCCTGTTGGAGCCATTCAAGTCACAATTAACAGTTCTATACTGCTGCTGGTGTTAAATTGATCATTTGGCTCTTGTACTGCATCTACAGCTGTTTTTGAACCTTTACAACCAGTTTCATCAGCCAACCACTTGAAGAGCAGGAACAATAGAAAAAGATTTAAATAGAATAGTAATAACAGCAATAATATTAACAATAATAATACTAACAAAGTTGTAATTAACTACAACTAAAAAAATCTGGACAAATATCAAACACATGGTTTGTGCACTTCTTCACATCAGGCAACAGGTATGATTATAGCTGCTCTCACGTTAGGGAAATGTTAGCGTTTCCGTTATATATTGAAAAAGTTAACACGTCCCATTTCCCTAAGTGCTTTGTATTGCCTGGGTTGTTCTGGTAGATCAGCAGCTCAATCAAGAAGAGTGTTAACAGGTTTGCCTCATTATGTCTTCCTATCAGGGTTGGCTGGGCACTGGTAAGGAGGAGGAGTATGGATGAGGTAGTTCTAAATGATATTCTGTTATATTTGGGGAGCTCATTAGTGTGTAATCAGTGCCCATATATGAACTGGGATGTCCGTAATAACTTAGAAATCTTGTATTAATGGTCATTTGATTCATTTCTATGATTTAGATGTTTAGAGGCTGAGAAGCGAGATCCCATTCACTGTAGTAGAGGGAGGGAGGAGTTGTCAGCTTGCTGTGAAGCTGCAGCTCTCTTTTGTTCGGTGTTCTTTTTCTTGTTATTATTTACTCCTTGGTTACATTTCTGCCTTTTGTTTTGGTCAAATTTCTGTGAAGAAAAGCCTCTTTCATTGCACTACACCTGCTTATCAACCTGACGTTTTCCGGGCCAAACCACCTCATCTGCCTTTTACATTAGGTGGCGGCACTACACATAATACACATACACATAATACACATACACATAATACACATACACATAATACACATACACATAATACACATACACATAATACACATACAGTGTTTTGTGTGTATTATGTTTTGTCCTTTCTGTGGACCTCAGGAAGCTGAGGCATCAGCTAATGGGGATCCAGTTAATAAACTAAACTAAATAGTAAATACGCATCATTTCTGTGAGGCAAAGTTGATTCTAAGTGAAATACACAAAATCCCCAAAATGATGTGTGTTGTTTGCTCAAGACGTTTGTTGCATCATTTCACAGAGTGTTTGCTCTTCGGCCTGAGATGTTTGCAGAAAAATACAGACTCTCACAAACTTTGTCAACACACGGACCGGATTACGATGAATATAAACATACAGACGTCAGAAGATAGTTTCAAAACCCATCCATCACAGCATTTTTGGACAGTATAGGAAAACCTGAGGATATGTTGTGAATCTGTAACTACAAATAAATACATACATAAGCAAACACATTCATATAAACAGATAGTCTGTGTACATTTGAGCATGCTGGTACAGTAAAAGACAGCAAGAAAGTGTACAATTTAATTGCCTCTCAGTGCGTGCGGTTTCATGCATACACTTGCTTGTCTCTGAGTCCTTTTGTATTTTAGCCACTGCTGGACACAGCCATGCATGGACTTACACTCATCGCTCTATTCTCCACCAACAACGATCTCACACACACACACATACACATATCTAGGTCAAGGCAGCCAGGGGTAATGGGAAAAGCCTGAGGCATATCTGCCAGGCAAATGATCTTATGAAATGATTAAAGAGTTGTGTCTCTCACTGAAGGAGCGGATAAAACAAGACTAGTGGTGCATATGCAGGTTTCTATATGTATGTGTTTGTGTGCATGTGTTTGTGCGTGCGAGCAAGGCTAATCCAGGCTCAACAGTATCCACCCAAAGGTTCCTGGGAAGAAGCAGTTAAGAGGCAGTTTGGAGCGGCGTGGTGGTGTAGTGGTTGGAGAGAAAATCTTTCAATTGAAAAAAAAAGGTTAGAACACCATATGCCGCCACCATACACTGAAGTCCTTCAGCAAGACAAGAAACCGCATACAGGGGTGTTGCTCTGTATGCTGCACCTCCACCACACTTTCACTATTTACCACTGTACTGTCGAAGGCAGTACTCACAAGATGTATTGACAGTGACAAGTTTAATACAGATTTTAAAGCACATAAAATAGGCCAGTTTTGACTCTCTGTGTGTTTTTGAACTCACACACAGGGGAAAAGGGAAAGTCTGGTTACCCGCTCTGTAGTGAGGGCCTGTAATGAAAGAGTGCTGAAGTATGACGATCCGAAGTGGAAGTGGAGATGACATTTTAACTTATGGCAAGGATGAACATATTAACTACTCTAATGCCCATAAACAGAAAAACGTAAAATAGATTTTTATTCAGTGTGAGAGAAAAGATTAAACATGTTTACCCAAATTAGGCTAAACATGTTAAATCTTTTCTCTCACACTAAGTAAAATTAGGGTAATATATATATATATATATATATATATACTGTATATAAACACATTTTTTATTGTTTAATGGGGAGTATTTCTTTACAAGAAAGTCTTGTCAATGAAAACTGCAAACAGCACGTTCTGTGGTTTAACGTGAGAGACGTCGATATGGAAAGACACCTTGATGTTGAGTTAAAAAATATTGTTTTCCAATGTCGTGAGCACTACAAAGACAACTTCATTCACCCTGCTCTCTGCACTAAGGACGTCTTAATAATAGAAGTCCAAGAGTTGTGTTTGTAGTTGCAGCTCTTTTAGACATCCAATAGATGGAGACGACGCAAATATGTTTACTCCTCGGCTGCTCTGCTCTTCCAAATGAAGTTCCTTCATGACGTTTGCCTGCATGCAAAAATGTGTGTGCAATTTCCTTCAGTATGTGGATATGTTGTTTCCTGTAAATCTCTGGTGCATGTGCTTTAAATCCAGCCAGGGAAAGGCGGACTCCGCCAATGAAAATGCTGACTAAATGTAAATAGTGTGTGATACATTTCATGGCTATTGCAGATTAAATGCCAAACATGCATAGTATCTAAACTAAGATTGGTGATTAACATTTAGAGAATTATAACTTCAAACTGACATCTTTCCAAATTGATAAGTCACCTCGATTACTCACGAACCGAAAACAGCTTCTAGTGAGCTGACAACAACAGATATTTTTACCTTTGGCAAACTGATAAACAGCTTCAGCCCACCGTGTTTTAAGTGCTAAAGGAATCAGCTCTATTGCAAAGTGCTGACGGATATGCAAACAAGCAGACTACGTGTTAATGACTGCTAGCTTGGTGTGTGAATGGCAAGGTGTTGATTAGTGCTGTTGCAAGCTGCCGAAGCCAAGACAAGCCTGGCCCACCGTGGTGAGTTATAGCATTCACCCTCGGCCAACAATAACTAACTTCTGTCTGCAGCAGCAGCTCTCACAGTCACTTCTGCTCTTGTCCTGACAGAGGCGATGCTGTCTTATTGCAGAGCCGAAGTTTGCCCTCGGGGGCCATGTGGGAAAAGAGGGGGAGGATAAATGAGACCCTTTCGGACAGCGATGAAGTGACCCACATGTTTTCTCTGGTCATCTCTCCATCTCTCCTCTTGTCTTCTCTCATTTTGTTCTATTTCCCTACTGGCCATCTCTCTCTATCTCTCTCTCCGCCATTTGCTTCTGCACTAATACCGACGCCCCACACCATTAGTGTTGCCCCAGAGTGACAGCAGACAGATGTTTGGTGCCACTTTTTGCGAATAATAAACGCAGGACAGGAAGTGGAGTCCTCACATGCAAATTCGCGAAACTAACACACCACATGCACTGCAGGGTGCCAGCTGCACGCTGTGTGTGAGGATCTCTCTGTTATATGCAAAGCACTGCAAGTGAATTCATCACACAAACACACATACATTCTCGGTGCCCAATTCAGAAGAGGGAGGCTGTGTAGTTGTTCCCGGTGTCACAACATCACCCTCGCCACAGATGACAAAACAGATATAATCAGCTCTCCAGAGACCCATCCTGCTGCTGCCACAGTCGTTGCAACTGGATAAATACGTACATCAAACAATCAGGGGCCACTGGCCACCATGCGCTGTATTGACACACACACTCACATTCATACACATAACTGCTAACACACACACACGCATGCACATGCAGTTATATACACATAATTGCACGCACTGTCAACACTCATTGTCGTCGCATCAACACATATCTCATATCAAAGGACTTGTCCCTTTGACCCTTAGTGGCACATAGACCAGAATAATCGTATAATCTCCAAACTAAGAAGCAATCTACATATCTCAATGACTGGCTGGGCCGTCCTGTCATTCCATCACTAAGGATTTGCATGTGTGTGATGTATTTAATACTTTCTCATGCCTGAGCCATCGCATCATAATAACACAGCATGCGAATCAAGCCGAGGCAGACCTGGAGCTGATTTATAGTCGTACCCTGGCTGGAGGCTCCGTCTGGGGTGTTTGAAGTGGCGTGAGTGTGTCTGTGTGTATGAATGGATGCACATAGATGGAGATATACGTAGGTGTTTATGCATGTACCCGTTTGAGTGGATGAAGGCGTATGCATGTGTGTGTGTGGGGGGGGTTCACCCGTCTAAAGCATGTCGTCTAGACAACATTTGTGCCCTGCGTCCGAAAGGGGTGATTGTTTTATGCAAATGAGGCCACGCTAGCTGTGACATGTCGTCCAGCATGTGGGTCATGTGATGATAGAGAGCAAGGCGAAGCAGTGACGGTTGATAGCCTGCTTTTTTTTTATTTATTAGTGTGGCCATTGTTCGCCATCACCTCTTCCGTCAGTGAAGACACTGGGTTGTATTCAGGCCAAGAGAAAGAGTACAATGTGAGGTTTGAACCTTTATGTTTGGGACATGAGCCCAATGTACAAAAGCCTCCTAATTACCTAGATTGTAATGAAAATTCATGATACCAAGTTTGGTTTTCTTAAAGGATTGGTTCACCCAAATTACAAATAACCATATTGCCTTTGATAGTTTGATAGTTTGGGTTTTATACTGTTAAAGTTTTAAGGAACCTTCCAAAGAAGATTTCTGTCATCGCCTTGCTAACATGGAGGCAAATTCTATTTAGTTTTGTGTGTTTTATTTATTTGGTAGATAATAGTTCTAGTTTCTTCTGATTATCCGGAGTAACCAGAACATTCTGGATCGTTACCATTCACAACCTTTTTTATGCAGTATGACATCAGGCAGCCTTTCATTGTTTCACTACAAACACTTTAGTCCGACTTAGCATTCAACAACATTTTTTTAAGAACAGTCATTCAATGTGGCACTACGCTATCATGACTTCTATTGTCCTACTGTTGAAACCTCCGGTTCTATTTTCACCATTAATTTCCAACTGAACCACTGAAAGTAAAACAGCTTTTATTTAGACTCAGTTTAGACTCTTTTTTTTTTTTTTAATATAGGGTTCAAATAAAAATCATGTTTAAGTATTTGATTGATTAAAAGGTAAAAAGGTTAAAATATTCTAATGTGTATATTCATTTGGTTATTTATGACAAGTATAAATGGAAGTAGGAATTAGCAACTCTTAGTATCGGCCCCATCTGGTCATAAAGTGATGCAGGAAGTGATTACACCCTTACTATGACCAGAAACCCCAAGTGAGTGACTATAATATGTCTCATCGTAATTAGGGGAAACCGACCACTTCAGATTTCTTCTCTTCAACATGGACAGTGTGTGTGTATTTGTTAAAAGACGTCTTAAAGTCACATTCAAAGCTGACACCAACATGTTCCGTTCTGTCCATGAGAAGGCGTGAGAAGCATCCAGATAATGACGAGGCCTCGTGTTCAGCTCTGTGGGATACAACTGGTCTTCATCCCATCATACTCTCACAGCCCTTTCCACCAAATGTGGCAGCCATTTTCTTGTAGCTCGCAGTCTCAATGCCCTCTTTAATTATGGAAAGCCAGAAAGGGGTTGCGGTGGAGAAGGAAAACACTATGAGGCTTTGGATATGGGGGGGGGGGGGGGGGGGGGGGGGGG
>NW_022280061.1:3364637-3402278 GCF_004355925.1 Anarrhichthys ocellatus | reverse complement strand
GGGTTGTTCTGGGACGAGCAGTGTGGACATGACAACCCAGGGCATGAATCGTGTAAATGGATTTCAAAACAGATGACCTGCATGCTGATCTCATGATCTGTGCCTTCCAGTCCTTCCTAAATGCGAGCTCTTTACTTCTCATCTCTCTCTCATCATCCGGCCTGTTTTTCCCTCTTTCTCATATAGAAATCTCCCCCCACTCACATGATACGGCCCGGGGTATTATCACAGGATATGTCCAGAGGTCCATGCTGACCTTTCACCCCGGTCTCGGTTATAGAAGGGGGCCCCGTTCTCTGCCTAAGCATAAAGAGTGGCGGGGCCAGCGGCGGTATTGTTGCAGCGGGCTGCTGACTGACAGGTCATTTTTCAACCATTGTTTTTTTTTTTTTTTCAAACAGCAATTTTATCTTGCAAAGTAACGCCTTGGCAACCGTGAAAAGTGTAGCTTCAATGTGCCTGTTATTGTTAAGTGATGATCCGATGGCATTCAGAGGATAAAGGTAGCCAAGGATTTCACCGGGGTGAGTTTCAAAAAGTCCATTCTTTGCAACACGAGCAGCGTTTTCTTATTTTATTACTGTCTGCTCTTCTAATGTTAATGATAATCCATTGAAAACAACAACAGAGTAAAAAGTACAAAACGAATAGGACAACAAACCCAGCAGCCACAACGCACACATTTTTCACGTGTGTTTGCTTGTGTGTTTACAGCCGCTGACGCTCCTCTCGGCAGCCACGGCTCTCCATCTCCTGTCAGTATCTGGCGCTGTATCAAAGCAGGGGACGAGACGCGCTCCAAGTTTTAAATTGAATTTCATGCTGGATTAGTGGCACTCCTCTGAAATGCATGTGAGCCTCCCTTAATGACGCGCTCATCTTCGCACTCCAGAGACACTCTGTGTATGTGCGTGCGCGTGTGTTTGTGTGCGTTTCTCCATCAATTAGTACAAACAGGCTAGTGGCACACAACAGACGTGTTTGCCTTATCAGTGGAAGTAATTGCTTTGTTAGGTTCTGTTGGCGGACTTCATCAGACTCTGTACATATTATGACAAGGAACGTTTTTTATTCTAAACCCTTGTTATATTACTCAAACATATTGTGTATGGAATATATCAAATGTTCGTTTCTAACACAATGAACATTCAAACAAAGCGATCAAACCTTGAAAGTACACACTTGTTCATAAACACTCATCCAATTGATTGTCCTCCTCCCTCCGTCTGTCCCTGGCCATGCAGGTCTGATGGGGTCCAGGCAGCCTTGGGTCAATCTGTCCTTTGCCATGTGTCCTCTTTAGCATTGACCCATGCTGGAGGAGCAGGGACTGGGGCCCCGGGGTTGAGGTGGTACAGAGTGGAAGGAGTGTGTGTGTGTGTGTGTGTGTGTGTGTGGGTTCGTGTGAGAGAGAGAGTGAGGAGGGGAGGTGGGGGTGGCCTCTGCTCAAGGCAGTGGGTGAGCAGAGGGTAACAGTGTGGGGGTTGAATGTAAGCCATGAAAGCCTCTCTTTCCCTTCCATCCACCACTTCACCCCTCCCTCGTGGTCCTGGCCTGAATGACATGGATGAATAACAGAGATGTGCAGCGGTACGGTCTGCCCTGCCGCTGACCCTGGCTGCTCTGGCCAGGCCAGCGACAATGCGTGTGTGTGTGTGTGTGTGTATGTGTGTGAGCTTTTTTGTGTGTGCATGCGTGTGTTTAGAAAGTTTCAAATTCATGTGTGCTTAAAGTGTGCATTTACACTGTCCAATATCCATGTGTGCAGGTCTTTGTGTGTGTTGTTCACTATATCCATATTTGTCTGTTCATGCATTAATATGTGTGTGCGTGTGTGTGTGTGTGTGTGTGTGTGTGTGTGTGTGTGTGTGTGTGTGTGTGTGTATGTGTGTGTGGCCAGCAGGGGAAAATAAACAATGTGCTCTCCTTGTCAAAGGCAAGGCCTCGGGGCTGTGGAATATCTCGGACACAGCTCACACAGGGAATGAAATCAAGCAAAGGACAGAGAAAAAAAAAGGGGGGCTTCACTCCATATGGTGCATGGCTATAGCATGTCACTGTTATGTGCATGCTTCTGTCTGTGTGTGTGTGTGTGTGTGTGTGTGTGTGTGTGTGTGAGAAGATATGTATGGGCTTTTGCAATGTGTGTATTAATAATTATCTGCAAATACTGACTTTGGTTTATAGATATTTACATCAGCATCTGTACCTTTATGGGAACAATTTTACTTTTTTGTCCTATGCTAAAATGAATATGTGTATATACACTCACCCACACACACACACACACACACGTAGAGTTCATATTCCACTGTTACTGTCTTGTAAAACTTTCTGACAGCTACAATCCTGAAAAACATGAACCCCTTTTGTGTAAGTGAGCCTGTGGGTGTGCGTTGTACTTTGATCTGCAGATATTGTGTTGGGTCAGAACGGGGGGGGGGGGGAAGAAAGAAGACAGAGTTGTCATATATCACATATCCTTAGATAGAGAACTAAAGCCTCTGGGACAAACTGATAAGTGTGAATGAAGGTGTCAAAGTTGTACAGATGTGTGAATATGCGCTGCAAACTAGATCATATTTAAAGATAGACAGTGGTGGAGAAAGTACTCAGATGTATTTAAGTATAAAAGGAGCAACATCACGCTGGGAAAATTCATTCTGCAAAGTGTGAATATCAAAAGTATTCAGCACAGAAAAGATACCTCTGTGGGTGTCATACTATTATATTACACACATGCAGTATATATATTTATACAATATATCATTTATGTGTGTATATATATATAAAATATTATATTATATATAGTTCCACAACATTTCCCTTTCAATTGTTGTGGAGCAGAAGTACAAAATAGCATGAAATAGAAATACTCAAGTAAAGTAAAAGCACATAAATCAGAATACCCGAGTAAATGTACTTAGTTACACTTCGCCATTGAAGATAAAACAGAACATACAATATAGGCTTCAGCAGGAACAGCTAATAGCAAACATCATCTATTTGAGTCACTGTGGCAGAAAGCGGTATGTAGCTGATGGCGCTCTGAATGACTTGAAGAGCTCCTTATTGCACCTCGGGGGGCGAGCAGAAGGTTAAAGGCACTGATTGAACTTTACAATATTTTCACAGTAAAACGCATATTAGTCCTTTTTAAATGATTCAAGACTTTACTCTTTATTGATACAGTGAGTGCATAACATATATTAGTATTTATATTATTTGAAGTCTTCCATCATAATATCATAAGAAACATTCAAATATATTGTCTGTATTCTGTTCTGTACCCTGATCCCCATTCCTTGCTACTGTACTACATGTGCCACTGTAAACCTCACTGTGTGGTCTGCTGATTAATGGCACAATAAAGACGGACATTTCCGACACGTGCGGCAATAATGATGCTATGCAAATTCACAGCAATCAATCTTGGCACAGAAGTGGTTAAGTTTCAGAGGGAGGTGGAACAAAAAGCCAGCCATATTGGCGGTGCTGTGTGCCAAGTGGTAGTCATGGCCCCTGCCCAGCCCTCCTATTACAAGGCTGGCAATAAGTTGGCCTGCCCGCTGGGGAAAACAGGGAGCTGACACCAGGAACATATGCAGCAACACCTGATTGCCGTGCCACCGCCGCGGATCTGGCTGCCAGAGAGCACAAACACGGCACATGTAGACGCAACACACACACACACACACACACACACACACACACACACGCAAACAATGCTGGAGGAGGGAGATGCTGTAGCATGTATTAAATTGACATGTCGACACAATCTGGGTGAATACCTGCAGCCACAATAAAAAAACACATGGACTAACATACTAACATTTTAACTCATCATCACTCGTGCCACATAAATATTACGCCCGATGGAGCACATGTATACACAAACACACACGCTCTGACTTACAGAGCAAACCCACTGGGGATTCATTTCCTTATTCAGAGAGTGTGTATGCCAGGCTTGGCTGGTGTGCCAGTCGCCCGCGGTGCACCACACGCTGCCATGCTGTGCCAGCAAACAGCACTGATGCCCTCCATTTGCAGTGTCACATATATCAAATGCATGCTGCTATCACTTAGCCCTCAGTAGTCTGACCCTGCCCAGCCTGCCTGCCTCGCTGTGCAAATGTGTGTGTGTGTGTTTGTGTTTGTGTTTAGCATCTGGCTTCATCCAGTGCTATGTACTCAGGTGGACATTTGATTGACGACAGTCCAGTATAATGCCATGATTGATTGTGTGAAAATCAGAGTGAATGAAAGTGTTTTTGGGATTATCTGTGAGCAGACATTCAACCCGCTCTGCCTCAACACAAATGACATTTCTTAGGATTTTATGTCCTGCCGTTTTACAGAACTTTATACCAATTCACAAACCGGTGACCTTCTTAATAATCTCACACTCATGCAAACACACACACACACACACACACACACACACACGCACACACACCCACACAAATGCACACACTTAAATGCATGAACACATTCAAAATTGCATACAGATTTTTCTACCTCTTTGGCCGGTAAACCGTAGCCATGTGTGGTAGAAGGAAGAAAGCTTGTGAGGAGGAGGAGGAGGAGGAGGAGGAGGAGGGTGAGGGACTTGTTAGAGACTAGGCCTGCATTGTTTGCTCCCTCTCAAAAGGTTTTACTGTTGTTCATGGTCACGTTCTGAAATGGATGCAACCCTACAGGTGTCCCTGCTCTCTAAATGTGTTCCCCAGACCCTTTACCAGGCCCCCTCAAGCCGCCCGTCTGTGACCCCTGACCCTGCAGCCCCCGGGAAGTATGGGTAATGGCAGGCTTGTCAATAAAGTTCAGGGTTACTAATAGACTAGCTTTGTTCTGCAACGTCAGCTACCAAAAAGGAAGAGACGAGGGGGGGAAAAAACATCTCCCTCTTACCCGCCGTCCGAATAACGTATCTGGGTCTATTCAAATTAGAAATGGGTGGTTTTGATTGTGAGCACACAACCCTCCACTTTTCTCTCCTGCCTGCCTGCCTGCCTCTCCTCATCTTCTTCCATCTTCTTGTCGGGCTCCTCTCTTCTTTAACTCCAAAGAGGTGCTTGTGCACTGGGCTAAAAGGTCTTAATGTGTCTGCATTCATGGAGCCAGACCATAGAAGGCTGTTTTTAACCCTGTTTACGGCCTTGCATCCATTTGGCCAGGAGTCCTTCACTCCGTGTCCCTCCCCCTCTCCATATCTCTCTCCATTTTTCAACCTCCTTCACTCTCCCTTGCTCTGTTTCTCTCTTCAACCCACATCCCAATCCTTTTGTGATAGGATATGAATGCACTTTGCTAGTTGATAATTACACTCTCCTTCTCTGCCCTTCTCTCTCTTTCTGACAGCGGGATCCACAGGCAGTCCTTATTCAGCCAGTAATTTGCCTGTCCTCCTCATTCATTGAGAAGGTACAAATTATCCCTCACACAGGCACTGGCTATTCTCCCTCTCAGCCAGTGTGATGAGGACTGCACTAAAGAGAAAATAGCCAAGAATATGCACTTTGTATCTTCTCTAAGTGTAATTTAAAAGAAGGCTCGTGTTTCATTCAGAAAGTACAGATTTCTAGTTAATATGGTCGGCAGATGGAAAGAAGTAATAATGAACACCCTTAATTGTATGGCGTTTTACGGTAAAAATTAGATCATAATGAGACAGGCATCATAGAGTGGATTTCAAACAATTAGTCTTGAATGTTTTGATCGTATCAAATACAAAATGTTTAGCTTAAGCACAATAATTACAGTCAAACATGCCGTCAGCCATCTCGACATAACTCACCGAGATGATTCCTGGCATTACTGTGTCCGGGCTCGGGCACATTTGGACATTTGCTCCTCATTGCTCTTCATTGCATCCTCATCAACACCCATAGCTGAGGTCTCACCGCCGACCCAACTGTGTTTATAGCCTCGTCCAAAATAGTCCGAGGGACAAACAGATAGTTAGCAAATGAAAGGATTCCACGACAAATTACTTGCAGGACTCCGGCTTCTTGTGAGCATATGTGTCTGCAGCCATTTATATCGCCGCCCTTTTTGAGTGTATAGTTTTGTCAGGATTTATGTCTGGATATGACTTGCGTACAGTGTAACACCCCTTCAAGGCTGGAGTGTTTTGAATCCGTAGACGGGGATGGTTTATTTCAGCATATCTGTGTGAATTTAATTACAAGTGCTTTGCTCACTTAAGAAGTATGACAGCACCACGGGCCATTTTGGTTATTTATTTATGGGCTGCGTTGGCAGGGTAGAGGAGCCTCATTGGCTGAGAGCAGGGTTCAAGCAGCCGGTGACGATTACAGGGCAAATGTGACCACTGGACAGACAAAAACTGGACCGCGAAGTCAACAGGAAATGCTTTTTTTAAAGACCATAATCATGTTTTGTCAAGTAATTACAGAACGGAGAAAAAAATAAAAATACGACGACACATGATAATAGTGATAATGGGACAAAGCATTGATCATAACCGTACAGAACAACGCCTAATGCTCACGGAGGGACAATGGAGTACAGAGGCACCCATTGTTCTTTGACTCGATGAACTATGTAGCTCATTAGGTGGAGCTTCCCGAGATTAAAGAGATGGATATGAGCGGAGGAGTCAAGGCCCGAGGTTAGAACTGGGGGCGAAAATCGACACTCTGCCACAGCAGAGATGATCCAGCTCCCGAGCCCTTGACCCCACAGCGGGCTGCAGCCTTTGATTCCTCTCCTCTATTTTTCATCCCCACATCAAGAACACACATCGTTTCATCTCTTTGCATATTATCAGACTCCACCCAGCTCTCCTCATCTCTAATAAGGAGTGTCTGTCTTTTCTTCCTCTTTCTCTTCCTTTTCTTGCTCTCTTACAACCGTTGTCGTCTGTCTCTCTGTAAGGGGTCCGTAATTGATGGATTTCATTGAAGGGTGTAGGTGGTGTATGTATATCTGCCAAAAGCACTACGGCATTGATATTCTCCCCCAGGCAAAGGAAGAGAGAGGGAGAGAGAGGTGACCCTGCTGGCTGAGTGGCAGTGGCCGTCATGCATAGCATCTCTAAAATGGAGGGAGGAGGGGGGGGTTGAGGGAGGGTGAATGTCACTTTCAAGTGTCTCCTCGGCACTCTCCCTTAATGAGAGATGGGTTCTGCTCCACAGACAGCCAAGGGGACCAAGGAAGGGCCCTCCCCGCCTCCTCCTCATTCCTCCCATCCACCCCTCAGATCTCCAATCCTCCAAGGAGCTGACAGCTCGAAGATCCGCGAGCCTGCGTCTCCTCCACCTGCACAACCTCATTTCCCCATCATAACAACAACAACAAAGGTAGGAGGATTGTGTTTACTGGTACTGTCCCTGTCTTCACAACATGCACATCCTTCGTAGATCACTCTCAATCACAATGACCCCCATTTATATTTCCCCTGTATTGGCTCACATATCGGCTCGCTCTCTCACTCTTTTCTTAAGTGAGAAATGCACACTAATGCTATTTAGCTAGCCCGGCTAGTGATTCATCCATTCCAGCTGAAGGGAAAGGTGAGAGGAGAGATCTCCTAGGACTCCTCGCAGCCCCCATCTGTCAGACGCACCCAGCCCACTGATTTACATTTACCGCAAGGATTTATGGGATGCCCGCCACAAAACGAGTCGAAGCAGCAAGAATCATGGGGCGAGAGACAGAGCGGGGAAATTATTCAAAGCAGTGATTATTTTGGGACGGCCATTACGCATGCACACCTGATCAGGGGGTGTCACCCGTGACTCCCCCCATCCACCATGATGGAGAGGGGCCTCATCCGTGCTGCGCTCTCATTTTACCTGGCTTGCATAAAGGAGAATTCTCTTAGGCACCGGGAGAGCCTACTAAGGCTAAATTAGGCCCCCGGACAGGCAGCGGAGAAGGGAGAGAAGAGCAGATGAGGCAGTTACGTATGCACAGGGGAGTGAGATGAGGGATACTGGTCAAATTCACGATCAATCTTAAACCCAACGTGTCGTGGCTATATATTCACGGATGAATATTCCACGGTCCTGTATGGCGTTGTTTCAACATAGTAGGCCAGACTCAGCATACATTACAACATTTAGATGTGAACTTCAAATGTATAGCGTTGCAAATCAGTAGAAACTAAACGCAGCAAATGATCATAAATGTGTGAATTTCTGTATGTTTAACAGATGACATTTGCTAGTCCACCTGCTCTCTGTAATTCAGAAGCCCAGAAAATGTCACGATGACAGCCCTCCTCTCAACATGGCTCTCAAAGCTCTGGTCGCTTGCCGCCGTCAGTGAGGATCATCACTTATAGTCATTACTTACAGCACTTTGCAGTCCGCGGCTGAAAAAGGTTAGCAGAGCCAGGTTTTAGCACACGCTCCTCTTGCTGCGGCGTTACAACCGAGGTCAACTCAACTGCAACTCTCGGCCCTCCTCCCCTCTCCTCCTCTCGGCTCCCTGCCTCCCCGCCAAGTTCGTTACCAGTGGCCCCCAGGAACGACCTGATTTCAATTCCGACGCACTTTGTTCAATTGCCCTACATGGGAGAACTTGCCGGAATGGGGACAGTGGATTATGCTCTACCACCACTATGCTTATTTTATTTAATGCCCAAAACAGCAGATCATTCTCAGAATCTAGGGCAACTAATCATCAGGCTTTTTTTTCTTCTTCTTCTTTCACTTGCTGCCTTACGTATCCGTTTCGTCCACATGTTATTTTAAACACTCGGAGGCAACATGCTGAAAATATTTCGTGTACACTTAGCGAGCGTCTGAGTGGTGTCAAAGAGCATGTTGAGAATTGGTGATTAGCTGTTAGCAATTAGCTGACCTTAAGATGAAAGGAGCAAGAATAAGATCTCAGCTGTAGCGATGAGGGCGACACACAACTGACCTCGACCGTATATTTTGACCTCACGATGACAACGAGATGACTTCAAATCTACACTGAATGATAAGCAGCGTGCACGGCTAAACTGTAAGTGTCAAGTTAGCAGACGTGGTGCTTTAGAGGGTGGTTGTTATTGAGTCTGCCACAGGCATTTTCCTTCTCCTTTCATGTTCACTCATAGCAACGCGGTCTCAGGAATCTTTTGTGAGCCTGATGTCTTTTATGACAGCTCTAGCTTGATTCATGTTTTTGCACATGATTTTCCATCCCTTTAATGTGCTGTAAATGCTGTATATTTTACGTTGGTTTGCTATGATTAAAGACATTTCTATTCTGTTTACTGCCCCAAGCTCATTTACACCCATTCACGTCAAAAACACGTACAAAGCAGCTTTTGCACGACTGAAACAAAGCACTTTGTCAACAAAGCACTTTGTCAGTGTCTAAGTTACACTGAATGTCTTATCATATCTAAACAGTGTTTTTTTTTAAAGAATATTTCTTCAGGATGTTTATTTTGCAGCACAATTAAGTTGCAATGCTTGAAAATCAAAACCCATTTTGATAGAAGAATAGAAACCGTTTTTATTGTCATATACATATACACATACACGAAATTTGACTTCTGCATTTGACCCATCCCTGTATATAGGGAGCAGTGGGCTGCCAATGACAGGCGCCCGGGGAGCCGGGGGTTCAGTGTCTTGCTCAGGGACACTACGACACGTGACACGTGCCAGTCGAGGATTGAACCGTTGACCCTGCGGTTACCAGACAACCCTCTTAAGCCAGTGAGCATAAAGAGTGATGCTCTTTATGGTCTGCAATCTTTCCTCATTAGCCATTGAATGTGTTTACATTCTGTAATTACTTCTTGATATGGTAGTTTTCATTACTATCTGATGAAGCGGCAGCTCAAGTAGTGTTGACTGCATCCAGAATTCTGTCAGAAATGACAAGATGCATATTCTAAAATACACAACTCTTTTCAAGGCAGTCTTGTTTCACTTTTTTCCACCGTGACCAAACCTTTATTCTAACCTCAACCAAATCATTTTAATACCAAAGGTATTAAAAGGTTGTTTTTCACCTGACTTTAACCTCTATCAAAATTGCTTTATGCTTATTTTGCAAAAACATTCATCTTAGCTGAACGTATTTAATTTGTAGATAGAGCTACAGTTATTTTGGGTAAGCAGGAAACAGTCCTCGCTGCAAAGAGTCTGTGTGTCAGAGGAAATGGGGTGTTTTATTGCGCCTCTCTCTGGCCAAGGCTGTGATCCCCTTACTTCTGAGACACATTTACAGGCATTACAGAACTGGATGAAGTTCAACGTCGAGCAGTGCGATATCTCTGTTTTACTACGCACTCTTTTCCCTACTCATGTACTGTCTGACTGCTATATAAGGGTCTTTATTGAGATGAAAAGCAGACTGAGATTCCCTATTTGAATTTGATTCAAACACAGTCTTATGATAGTCTTTTTCCTGGCAGTGAATGATCAGTTCGCCTGCTCTTTGTGCCAGCTGATCCCAAGACGATGAGTCGTTTCTACGGGCTCAAAGGAAAGTTGATTTGCCCCCAAAACACAGAGTCCTTATTTCGTCTGTTTGAAAGAAGAACACAGAACGAGAATTGACTGTAGTCCATTTGTGCCACGCTTAGACTCACAGAGAAAGACTTGTGTGAGCAAAGCCTACTGTAGGGCTTAGAGAGGCGAGAGGGAGAAAAGCAGCTTGGACCGGAGAATCGCTGGACTAGGTGGGCAGATTAGTATCACAAGGATTCCTCTGAGGGATGAAGTGAAGATGGAAAGTCTGCTTTGCATTATATCTTCAAATGTTGCTGCTGATTTATACTGAAAATCATCACATTGACAGATTAAAGCCACATAACGCATTAAATCCCATACAGAAAGTTGATGATGGCGAGGTTTAAATTGCTACGGACACTTTCCTGGCAGCATCCGACGAACGAACAATAACGAATGTAATGGCTATTAATAATGATTAGCATATTCTCCAGCGCCCAGACCCCTCACACCATTGTCTTTGCCAAACCCGTGGACATGGTGGTGGTGGATACGTAGCATAACATATGTGGGAAATATTCGAACCCTTTTGTGGCCTGACGGAGGAAACACCTAATCTGTGGGATAGCCTTCCCTCAGATAGCAGGTCTGAAAGGCTGCTAAGTGAAATAGGACAAAGGGACTCTTAATTTCCAATACGGCTTCATCGGTTGTCAACACAATTATCATATCAGGAGGGATCATTCTGTGACAACTGTCAGAGCACAACCTCAAGACAAAACCACCATTGTGCCTGAAGGAAACCTACATGCCCTGCTCAGATGGGGAATAGGTAAGGCCGGACATGGGGGTCGGACCAGAGTGTGGGTGTCAGCATACAGGTGCATGTCTATTCAAAATATATCTGCGGCCATGTTTTTGTGCATGTGTCTGTGTCTGGGATCATGCACAATTTTTTCAGCAGAAGGCAGTGTGCCAGCCGCACTGACGGTATTTGTGGCGGGTTGGCGGCAGTGTTGAGGCTAAGTGCTGGTGACAATGAGAGATGCCTGGAGGACTCTTCAAACGTCCATCCTCACACGACATGAAGTGGACAAGACCTGCAGCGTCTCTGCGATGGGATGCCAGTCTAAGCATATGTTACAGAGGGACAAAGCATCAGGGAGGGACAAGCGGGCGAGAGGGGGACAGGGAAGCAAAGGGGTTAATGCAAGGCACGATAAGAGAAACAAACAGACAGACGGGCGGGCAGACAGACAGAGAAGTATGGGTGAGAGAAATAAGACACATAGACGTGGAGGGGGGGATTGCACGTTGAAAGGGACAGAAAGGCTGGGCATGAAAGGAAGGAAGGAACGGGGGGGGGGGGGAGGGGGTGAAGGAAAAAAGGGGACACGAGAGGGGAGGAAGTTTGAAGTAAAACTGTTGGGACGTGTGTGACATTAGGACATTGGGGCCCTGGTAGGAGTTGTGTCATTGGTCCATATGATTTGTGTGTAGCCTGGGTGAAGTAACGCATTGTAACAGTGGTGGAATGGTCACTGTATGTCACTGCCCTTTCCATCAGAAGCCCTGTAATGACACGTCAAAACATTTACTGGGACGTCGCGCTAAATGTTGCTGATGACTAAATGTCTCTTGGCTGACAGAAATGGCTGTTTTGGTCAAGAATTAATAATAATAAATTCATCCGGACAGAGTGACAAATGTAGGCTCAGTATCCCTCTAACAAAAATGGGATTTTTGTGATGGAGGCATATGTGTTTAGCTGCTGTGGGCTGATGAGACTTAGCAGAGTCCTTCGGCCACATAAACAAAAGCCCTCAGAAGAGAAAATGCCAGGGTGTCCTAGACCCCCCTACCAAGAAATGTGACATGACAAGAAACAGACACAGGTTCAAGCCTTGGCCTCCAGGCCTCGCTGCATTCTTCACCCTTCCACAAAACATAAAGTGGTGCGGAAATGTTGACATTTTTCCTGTATGGCACCGTAAATTAGTCACACAAATTAAAAAACAAGGTCATCTCGAATTAAAGCATTCACATCATAGACGAGGAAATGGCATAAACGTGAATATCAATTCAACTTTATATCTCTATACATCTCCGACAAATTGCATTAGCAATTTAGTTTTGTAAAGGAAACATGCACGTTGTATTCACTAGCAATTTATTGGTTATTGTTTGCCCAAAATTGCAAATGCAGTCTGTTACAAATGTACTTCCAGGAGCCTGGGCTGCTTTATGCCAACATAATCCCAGAATAAACATTTTAGCATGTTTACAGATTTCACACATGAAGTTCAGTCACGCCTCGTGCAGAGTACCACTCAGCTTGTGAAAACAGATATTTAATTTATAATGTGGTTCTGGAAAGTACTCTCTAAAGTCATACTGCTATCGGGGGTTATCTCAGGTTAGACAGAAAGCTTGTTTTATACACTGGGGCTACGGAGTTTGCATTTACCAGGAAGGACAAATCGAACAAAAGATGCTCTTGATTTGCATCACGGGACATATAGGAATTCCCTGTTTTGGAGCTTAAAGTCAGAATATCTCAGCCTCTTCTTCAGCGTGTTTCTTGCAAATCTACCAACTGTGTGTGTTTGTGTGTTGTACCACCTCACAGATACAATATGTCCATGATCACAAACTATAACCTTAACCAAGTGTTTTTGTTGCCAAACCCTAATTTTACCTTCACAATAGTTTAGTTTCCACACGTAAGATAAACGTAAAATATGAAGTGAACGTAAGTTATTTGCTTTGCTGGGAATTTTTGGGGGTACTTTTTTCCATTTACTACAAACAATACAGATATGAGAGAAAGAGGGTTGCAACAAAAGGCACAAATGAGTATTTTGAATATTCTATCTAAGGAGTTGACGTATCAACAATAATTATAAGTCCCTAAAGAGTGAAAAAGAGTAAAGATTTTGCACAGAAATGACCACATGGACAAATTATTTACGACGGGGCATGTAGAAGTTTTGCTCAGGTTGAGGCTGCTGTTTTGCATCTGGAAAACCTCACTTTCTTGTCATAATGCTGTCGTTATTTCTCTCTTAATATACAGGTAACTAATGACTGGATGCAGTAATCAAAATGAGTTGACTTGGGAATGGTTAATACTACAAACATTTCAGATTTATGATACAGAATCATATTAACTTGCACATTTTTTAAGTCAGTAACAACATTGTAGGTTGTAAAAAGTAAAACGAATGTGAGGGCACTGCAGTTAAAACCCAGTGACCTTTTTTTTAATGGCTTGATAATAATAAAATAACTATTTGTTAAAGAAACTCGTTTCGACTTGCATGCTGGTGGACTTTGCTCTTGTAAAGATAAATACTTTCATGAATAGATTTCAGTTAAAAACTCTTCATGCAAGTACTGAAGCCTGAGCGTCCTTCGCCGTGCATCGTTCACACACCAGCAGTAGCTGATAATAGAGAGTGACCATCCCAATGTCAGATAAACTGGACTCCAGTTGTGAATTACAGATCGGCCTTTGGTCACACCATCAGCTAAACTGGGTATTCATCCTTCAGGGTTGAATATGAAGACAAAATAAACTGGCAGTTAGTGAGGGGACTGCAGATATAAGAGGATATTATAGACTGCTTTAACTTAAGAGAACACTAACTGTGGTCCTTCAGGAGGATTAACTCTTTGTTCTCCTAATACTTGCTGATCAATAACCACCAGACCCAGACGTCTTTATTCGCAGACGGCCCAAATGCTGCTCAAAAGGAGGAAAAAGAACAGAGCCCCCTATTCTGCTCTCTCTGCGTGTTTCAAGGCGCAGAGATATTCCTGTCTCCCCTTCCATAATCTGCCCTGCATTCAAGTTGGACTTCTTTATGTGCAGCAGTTTTTGTGTGTGTGTGTGTGTGTGTGTGTTTTTATGAACATATTTCCGCATCAGGTGAGCGGAGATCATGGCGCCTAATGAATGAAAGGTAATAATAATTATAACGTGTTTTTAAAAGACACAGACAAAGAAAAATATCCATGTGTAAACTCAAGATATACTCTCAAAAATCAGATTTTGATTAGCAATTGGACGAAATAATTAAACGAACCGATGAGGTTGAAAGGAGCAATTGGAAATTGCAGATAAGTGATGAGAATAACAATAGTGTTGCGCACTAAACATGTGTTTGCCTGCGTAATCCTGGGGCCTCACTCCCACATCCTGCCTTCTTAAGGCTAATCCAACTGTAAACAACAATCTCTGCAACACATCTAATTATTAGGAATATGACAGAATAAGAGAAACCACACGAGAGGAGGGAGAAAAAAAACCCACTTTTCCTCTTAAAATGTGTGCCCTCATTCTTCCCTCCCCGGTGGTGGACTCCCACAGTCCTTGGGCCTTTGTGTCTGTCTCCTCTTTATGAATAGAGGCTTAACCATGGCCTGAAGCAATGCGTCTTCTGCTCCCTCATTGATAGCCAATGCATTATTCATTTATTTTCATCATATCATCAGATGTGCATAATCTTCACCCAGTTATTTTTGGGGAGCGGCATTTATTATTATTTTTATCCTCCGTTGCTTCTCAGGGTGTCATGGAACACGTTGACACTATTCAATCATTCATGGCCTCACAACTTTATCGAGACCCCAGCTGAGATGAAAGCTGGTCTCTACTATTGATTATCAGAGGGATTAGCTCCCAGTGAAAGTTAAGGTTAGCCCCCCGATGCCGCTGGTCAATGGAAGAGAGCCGGGCCTTTTTGTCAGGAGAGTGTTACTGCACGCTACCCTCTTATGTGCGGGTTAGACGCTTTGTGTTTATGCAAAGACGTGAGAAATAATATCCAAATCATACATGCATTCTTAATGGTCTTATTTTTTCTGCAGTTAATTTGAACTTCATGCAGCCAAGGCAAGCGTTAAAAAAGCTTTTTCCCATCTTCAGAGGACAAAACCCGGCCGGGCCAAGAGGTAAGATGAGGAACAAAGAGTGTGAAACTCTATATCCTGTGTCCACAGCCCTGTGTGTAAGTCAGCGCCCTGGACCAATTATCCATAGCTCTTTCCCCTACCTTTCTTTACTTGGAATGAAAGACAAACAAAAAAAAAACCAAAAGCAGCTGGCTTGCTTGGTGCTTCTGTATGAAAGCGCTGCTTCTCTCTCGACCCTCTCTTCATCCCACAGTGCCCACAAGTCTCCAGCCTTGACCATACATTATCTTCCAGGCTCAATGCTCCTCTTCCTCCTCTCCTTTTTCCTCTTCTCTCCTTTTCTCTACCTCTACGAGAATAAAGCGCTCCTAATGACTGTGGGCTCTCAAGGGCCTGCTGGTGCCCGGGTACTCAAAAGTGTGTGTGCAGTGGAAAGGGGGGCACCTCCTCCTTCTCTTCCTCCTCTTTTATCACAGGTGAGAATAGAGGGTCAAGAGGGGTTAATGTGCTGCTGTTGCACAGAGGTTTGGGCTATCACCATGGCAGCGAGCATGTCGAATACCAAGGTGCATTTCCTTCCTCCTAAAAGAGAGGCTTGTTTGTGACTTATTTTTCTGGCCTCTGGGTTCAACTTCATTTTCAAATTGTAGGTTGAAAAGATTTAGCTTTGACACTTTCAAGTAAGTTGAGGGTGAAAAGACGACCTTTTACTTGTGTTGAGCCCGTCTGAAGGAACCCCAGCAGAGAGAGCTAAATGACCCCACAAATCCACGAGTTCCTCTTTAAACACCAGAACATTTGTTCCTCTTGCAGGCGTACAAGGCCTGCAGCAGCAGTGCATGAACGAAAGGGCACAGGGTGAAGGGCTGAGGCCACTGGATGGGTTCAAGGGAAAATAACAACTGGCCACTGGTTCAGTGGCGCAACAGTAATGTACACACACACACACTGTACATGCAGAATACTTTTAACTTAACATGATACATGTGGCACACTTGGCTGTAAGTGTGGGAAGCAGAGACATTGTTTTGCATGGTGCAGACCTGAGAAAATTAATCATTAAAGCCCTGCAAGGCTCCATGTGCTAATTTAAATTCTACTTCTACAATAAATTAGCCGGCTCCTTTATTCTTTTCCCCTCAAACTTGAAACAAATGCAGGCAAATCTGAAATAATTAATTTCTAAGGGTGGGAATTAAAAAAAAACACATTTCCATCTAACCATTCCGATGCAATTTGCATTTTGATTTCTGCGATTTCTGCACTTTTTTATTTTGCTCCCTCACACACTCTCTCTCTCTCAAGGTTCTCGCTTTAATATCAGCGTGGATCAAAAGCCTTTCATTAAGGTTTTCTGCACTCCTTCCAGCATTGTTTGGCTCCTAGGATAACAACAAAGTGCTTTCCCCTACTCCAGGGCCAGGTTAGCAGAGAAGAAAGGAACGTTATTCCTGGGCTAAGTTCACATCAAACACAAGGGACTCCAAGTGAGAGAAGATGAAAGCGCCAGGCCTGACCCGGAAGATTAGACCAACACTGCTGCCAGCTCTGTAGCAGCCAGGGGCCATTCTCACTCTGGGATGCTACCCCTCCTCTTCATACAGCACAATGGACTTTAGCACGAAACAAGCCTAGAAGAAGAAGAAAGTAAAGATGAGGAGAGAAGGAGATGAAGAAGCAGCCGGAGGAACAACAGAGGAACAAAGATACGAAGGAGAAGAGCGAAGCAAGCAAAGAAGGAGAGAGGGGAAAAGGAAGAAGGAAAAATGTGATAATAATAATAATATAGTTTCAAGACTGCAAAACTGCAGACTATCCCAACCTACTTTTCTCGCCTCTGCTGCCGCCTCCTCTGACAGATAGTGGTGAGGCAAGAAATAATGCAGATTATCATAATTGCTTAAAGTGTCTGTGAATATTCATGATTTGTCCAGCCTTATTATAGCAACAAATCCACACCACAATGAATGTATGCATTGTGATTATTTTACATAGCGCAATGCCCCCAATCCTTCTGTGTGTGTGTGTGTGTGTGTGTGTGTGTGTGTGTGTGTGCGTGTGTGTGTGTGTGTGTGTGTGTGTGCGCGTGTGTGTGTGTGTGTGTGTGTGTGCGCGCGCTAGTGCAGCTGCGGGTGTCAAGGTTGGGTGCTATCTCTAACTGGCCCTCATCAGCTGGCCAAGCTGTTGCCATGCATCACATGCAGCGGAGAGAAAACGTGCAATGTGAAAGAACGATGGAGGGAAGTAAGAAGTGGGGGAAGAGGAGGGGAAACAGGGGCAACAATGTGATCAGTTAGCAAGGAAAGTAAAGAAGGTGAGGAAAAGAATACATGAGAAAGTGATTGAAGACAATTCAAAGCAGGAGAGGACAGGTGGCATGAATAAAAAAAGACACTTTCTCATCACAGTTTTGAATGTCTAGAAAGGGGAGAGAGTTGGAGAGAGAGAGAGAGAGAGAGAGAGAGAGAGACAAAGAAAAAAAGGGATGTGAAGAAAAGAAAACACGAGATGTTGAGGTGTTGAAATTAGGGGTACGAAGGAGTGTGCTCGGGGCACATTGGGACATACAAGGCACATAGCGTCGTAATGTCAAGATTTCACCCCCTCAACCACACTCATACACACACACACACGCACACACACACACACACACACACACACACACACACAGGCCCCCTCCTGCTCCTGTGCCCATGCTTCTGAGGTGCCAGATGGCAAAGGACAAACCCTCCTTAGGGGAAACAGCGCGGTGACCCCTCCCTCTCTCACCCATACTTTCTCACACATTGAAGACACATGGAAACAAAGATAGAGGGGGGGGAGGTTATCAGTGATGCCAATCAAAGCACACACACACAAGCTATGCACGGACTAACTCCCAAGATGCAGCGATATCAAGACATGCCATGACATATTCTGAGGCAAGCGGAGATATTGAATAGCCCCTCAAAAAATGTGGCTAGCCTGTGGGCCTGCCTCACGGACAGTACCTTACATCAAACGTGAGCTGAGTCTGCCATTCATGCCCTGCTACCTGCAGATGTTATCTCACCCCCGCCTGCATGGCACACAGTGACCCGCCCCGCAGACCTCTGCAGCAACAGGACCTGTGAATCCTGTCCAAAGACTTTCATGAGGAGTGGCGGTGGTGGTTTTGGGTGAACGGTCCGGAGACACAGAGAGGAAGATGGAGGAGATAGCAAGTTCAGGAATGGATGTGGGTGAAATTAGAAGAGCTTAATGCAGATTGGTGTTGCAGGTGGTGGTGATATTAATCAAAACACCTCCATGGCTTATGTCATAGAACCCGGTGGCTGCGAAACATTTTCAGAATTTGCTACATGTTAAGATACAACACCGGTTTCTTACACACTTATGGTCATATTTTTGGCCATCATTTGCACCAGGTATAAAGCGCTGCTGAAATCTGAAAACACAGCAACAAAGTGAGACGTTGCAACAAACACAAGTGGACAGACAGGTTGTAAACAAGCCAACAGTGTAGCCAGATTGTCTGACACTCTTTATTTGAAAGTGACAGTGAGCACACCTAAGATGTTCTGTAATAATTCCCTCTTTGTAGAAAACTCTGTTTTACGACTACGGCAAGTACGGGAGGGAGTTGGTTTGTAAACTGTGTTGAATGTTTACAATGAACAGTTTGGGTGATCATTTTACTCTTCGCCTTTGTTTACTTCTCCCAGATAAGTTTGGCTGACCTGAGGGAATTTGTAAAAAAAAAAAAAATTGTGATTGTCTGGCTGCTTAGCAATGTTTCTGTATTCCCTGATACCAGAACATTGATTTGGAGGGAATAATCTCATTATCAAGTTCAAATTCATTTGAACCCACAGAGTCAAATGCTGAACCACGGTACACTGAAGAATTAGCAATGTCCGGCTCGTTCATGGTGCCTCTGTCGCCTCACTCGAAATACACGCTAACAATAGTGTACGGCAGTTTTATTTTCGGTCAGCAGAGAGCCGTAACTTTATCATTAAATGTTCCATGTATGGTGTGGAATGCTTCCACACACTACTCCTCCTCTCAGTTTAACGATGGCAACAGGGTCTGGTCAGACAGAATTCTGCGCTCGTGTAATGAGGATTTTGAATTTGAAGACATGAATACAGATTTACTTTTTTCCCAAATTCAAAAGGGAGCTCAAATTTTGAATCCTGAATTTTAATTCCTTCTGAGCCTATAAATGATATGTGGCCGTGGTTCCATCCAAAATACCTCTTGTCTCTCCACAGCTACAGAGTGACCTATTTGATTTCTCCTCAATCCTCTCTCTGCGCGCCGGCTTGGAAGGAAAGACTGCAGTGGGAGGACAGGCCAAGCCGTCCCAAAGGGCTCCACCACTTATCACCAGCCTTCTGAGATTCCACCAAGATTCACCCCCTTATGAATAATCTCACCCACGGGCACAATGAAGCATTGGAAGGGGGGAGGGGGGGACAGATTATTTAGAAAGACACAGGGAGGGTTAGGGATGGTCTGAGGGGGAATGAGAAAGAACGAGGAAAAGGGGGAGACAGGAGAGAGAGAGAGAGAGAGGGAGAGAGACATGCGGGATGGAGAGAATAAAGGGAGCAGGACGGAGCAGGGTGGGAGGGGATGAAGGGGAGAGAAAAAGCAAGGCAAGAGGAAGTCTTTTGATGTGTTTCCCTCTGCAGAGCGGGCATCAGGGCGATGGTGGATCCAAAGCTGGCCCCGCTGCTTGAAGGGACTGACTGGTTTATTAAACGCTCCCACCGCCCCCATGCCTCCGAGCATGATGGGATTAATGCTGGCATAACCCTTTACTTAATTCATTACAGTGGGATGCTGGCTAATTTGATTTGATATTATTTTAATAAAGTTCTGTGATGATTTGGAAGATTGTTTCAGGCTATCAGAAATAATTTTCCAGTTATTACCGCCGTTCAGGCAAGTCCTTTGATAGTGGCAGTCAGTCTTGGTGTGTGCAGAATACATTAGCTGTAAGTGCAAGTACTTTAGCTACAAAGCTACTGAAGAAATACTAATAATGAGACCACTCTGAATTGCTGAGTGTTGTGAAATGATGTTCAGATGTGCTGTGGGCAGGCGCCATGTATAAACATGAAAGAAGAAGAAGAAGAAGAAGAAGAAGAAAGGGAGAAAGAGAACAGAGAGAGAGACAGAGGAGAGATATTCTGTATGCATTGAGCTTACACATGTCACCATTGTTAAATCTCCGAGGGATACATGGTTGCCTTTCAGAGGAGCACCAGTGCTTTGTGTTATTCATGTGGTTATTGAAGAGTCTACTGCATAGCGTGGGTGTCTCAGAACAAAAAGATGGACCGTTTTCTTTTTCATTCCTGTGGATTTTGTTTGTCAGTGCACAAATAATCAGATGTAGAGCAAAAAGGGCACGGTCCAGTGTTGTCCTTTGAAAATATCAAATAGTTTCATATACTTTTGAGCAACATTTGGTCATTGTTTCTGATGTATTTAGCTTGTTCTACTTCTAGTGTTGCTTAGTTTGTACTGTAGTTTTATGGAATAATTAGGTTCCGTATCTGTCTCAGTAATATGTTGGCCCCTCTAGTTAGAATAATCCTGTTTTCCACCGAGCCTTTTGTCCACCTCATGTCAGGAGCCGTTGCCAGTTGTATAATCCCGCCACTGTCTCTTCACCTATTTACATATTCCTCAAGATAATTGGAGACACTGTGGATGTCTCACACTATTTCCTTAAGCCTGCGTCCAGACCCTGCAAGTTTTGGAAGAGAAGGGAAAGAAGTGAAGGACTGGGGGTTTGAGGAGGGGGACGAAGTGTATGGTGGTGACAATGTTTTTGTTTTGGTTTCCCTTAAACCCCAAATGACACACATTTCCCTCTGAAAAGATAAGCCCTCAGTCAAAGGCCGCGGGAGATGTCTGGGACCCTGTGAAAGAAGTGGGAGAATTACCTACCAGGGGTCTGGCATGGAGGGGGGGGGGGGGGAGGTTGGGGGCGGGGTTACCCTTATTCATTAGTCCGTCTGGGGTCCAAGGCGGGGTCACACAATGTGACGGTTGTTCTCCAGACCCCCAGACCCCAGCAGACACGTTTAATGGCCACCGTTTCCTCTCCAGACACAGAGAGAAAGAGAGGGAGGGGGGCGGAGGTTGGAGTGAAGGTAACAGAGGGGGATGGACTTTAAGAGACTAAAGAATAGAGGGCTGAAGAAAAAGGTACAGGGAAAAGTGAAATCTTAGAAAGCGACAAAACAAGATATAGGAGTGAGAGGCGGGATTTATGTGCACCAGCTACTCGGAGAGAAGAGACGCATTATTGGGTCATTCAGGTTCTCACTCGGAGCGAGTTAGTACCTGCCCTCGGAGAGAAACGGCAGCGCATTCCACCTCTGGATGCCTCCTTCTCTGTTTTTTCACGAGCTCAAGAGTTCACAGGTCACAATTTAGAACAATTATTGGGTTCAGAGTTCATGGTTATCGTGGGTAAGTGGAATCGCACAAATGTGGAATTTCATGGTCCACAACATCAACAGAAAACACTTGAAAGATTTCCCCTTTACATAAATACTTCAACAGCTCTTGACATATATAAAACATCTATAAAATCCAATTAAAACTTTTATGTTATGATCGAGATCAACACATGTGCAACTTCCCATCGCTTATGGAAATAGAATGCAAATAATATGGATATTGCGTTGTATTTTTGTTCCATATGTGCGTTTTTAAACAAGGCATTTGATAATGTCAAAATGTCAGAGGTTTCGGTAATAACTAGTTTTCTTTAAGTTCATTATATCTGCGGAGATACGCTGCTCCAGGTTCAGCAGCGTGGCCCCCGGCAGAAATCAATGTCCGCAAAAAGGTTTTTTGATACTACAGCAAGTAATCAAGGTTACAGCAAAGGGCACGCATTAACACAATTTCACTGAAATATGCAGAGTTCATGTGCATAAGTTCTGAGATTAAATCAAAAACTCAAATGTCACGTGGAAATGCATGCAGATCCAAGCAAATAGGGCAGAGATGCTGATATTGATACTTGATATAGAGGTCTATGCATTCAGTTAATGAACAGTCAGCTGACAAAATACTGATGCTTCATATTCAATTATTGTATTAATCATCTGTTATAAAGGCAATGTCATATAAAACTATTTAGATGGTATAAAGATAATTTGCTTCTATGTACTGTATATGTATGTACTGTGCTGTTCAAATTAACACATGCTCTGAACAAAGCATAATGGATAATGGCAAATTATTTTTATCTAATGTTTTTTCAGCCATTTACAAAAGGGTTTAAGATGGAATTAACAGATATAACATTAACTACCTAGGTATCCTTTCCTACATCCATCTCCAGAGGTTCCCTCCTAGTCCCTAGTGTGAAAGGTAGTAATTTGTCACTTTACGCCGGCTCCAATTAGATTAATTGCATTAGACAGGCTAGTTTAGTGAAACCCCCTCCTCTGGAGCTGAGAGACATGGGTTTTCTGTCTTCTTTATTTCTCTCTGTCCTTTATACGCTGTTTCTATCCCCAGAGGATTAGTCATGATCTTGACAGATTCTGTAATCCACTGTTGAATTGTTTATTGCAAATAGAACGAGCAAGTTAAATTATTTTAAGAAACACTTTTATCTCTACATAAAATGTGTTTTTCCAAGTGTAGTTCCAGGACATTAATCGATTCGTTGGAATAACTACAAAATTATTGTTATTTATCAAAACAGCAGTGAAACAGATATTTGTCCTATCCACCTACATGTTTCAACCGTGCTAAAGACACACAAATAAGACCTTGTTCCCCCCCATAAAATCTTCCGTGGCTGTACCTTCCTCCTAAACGTCTGGCAGCCAAAACACATGTTGGTGCTGCCAAAGCCTCAGTTAGCACCGTTCACCCTGCTGACTAGAGCAAGCTTAGGGGTCATGTCAGCTCCAGATTATTGGAGGATTTTACATTTATAAACCTGTGCTGGCTCTAATTTAACTGCACCTTCAGGGACCTTAAAGCGCAGCTGGAATGAGAGAAACAGATGTGGGGCCCTGTTAATGGGGAAATAGCAGTGCTGGGATGGCATTCAGTTAAAAAGAGCAGAAAGAAACGCTGTGGACGCAAAGACAAGGCCAGACAGGCTCACTCATGTCCTCATATTCTTTGTCTCTTTTTCCTGTTCTGATTTGCCCCTTTCTTCTCCACCACTGCCACACTGTTACTTCCTCTACCCGGCCCTTTCTCCACCGTCTCCTCTTCTCAGGTACAGCTTTGCTGGACCGGGCTGGGTTTCATGCCATGTACTGTTTAGTGGGTTCCCTGCCAAGCGCTCAGCGTCCAGGGATACTTGCCTGGCATTGGTGCACTGGCTGCGGCCCAGGCCTCTGGAGCTTGTGCTCTGGTCAGCTGGCAGAGCAGTGTTAAACACCTTGGACTGTGAAATCAAAGGCATTGCAGTGATTTGACTTGTACGATCTTTGCAGAATATTATGTCACCGAGTCCTGAGGCGAAGAAGGCTGAAATGGAAAGAGATTATGAGATGTGAGATATTGTGTCCTGCTGCTGTTATATGTTTCCAGAAGGAGAAATAGTTTTAGTATTAGTATATCTTGGACCAGTAATGCCCACAGCATAGTGAGATCACTGCAGGGCAAATAATACTGCCCGGAAAGAAAGTGAGGGCAAGATATACAGGCTAGCTTGCTCTGATCTTTCTATGAATACTGATCTCTTCTTTTCTTGTCTTCTCCACCTCTGCCCATCTGATTCTCTGTCTGATTCCCTCCTTTCGGTTTTCAGCCTGAAATGGGTCAGCAGTTGAAGGGATCTGCTTCCCATTTGAAAGCTCTCAGTCGTCACCATGCCTAATGACAGAGGGCACTGGATTCCTCTCCCTTTCTAGGTCTGAGAAATCTCACCATGGAAGGACCAGCCACCACAGACAGGGCTGTACAACGGCAGATTGCTGGGTTACAGAGCTGCCTTTACATCCATACAAAGTAATGAACAGTATGTCCTGATATGCTGGAAAAGATACCCTGTGGAGTTAACACTTATGTCAGCTTGTATTCGTTAGGCCTCACACATGCATTTCCATCCACATTTAACATTTGCCAAGCCACTAGTTTTAAATATTTTGAAACCTACATTGTTAGCATCCATGTTGTAATCGGCAAATGGAATGCATTTACATAGTGTTCTTCTTCCTCTCCTCCTTTTGAGGGCACATTGCTGCTTTTTTGCCATTTTGCTGCCACTAACTCTTGATCATTTAGCAGGAAATCAAGTGATGACACAAAGCTACACATTTGTATTTCCACAAAAAGTAGGATGAGGGAGCTGAATAATGAGGAGCTGAATTAATTACAGAGTAAATCTGTGTGTCAATAGCATACCGGTAAAAGGAGATGCTGTGTTTCTTAAATAAAGTGACCTTACGGGAGCAAATTGATAAAACAAAATGGGTCCAAGTATAGAGCCCTGGGGGACCCCTATAGATGGAGGATACAGATGAATGATAAGGTGGACCAATGTATCAGCTGATGTCAGCTTATTGCAGATAATAATTGCATTTTGTCCTCAAAAGGATGGCAAGTCCCCACAATGTAAGTGTGCGAACAGATTCATGTCCCCACAACATGAGTTATACATGCCTACACATTCACACAGGGACATACACCCTCCCTTGTCACACAGTGGCTCGGTGTGAGAGGAGCAAAGCGGTGCCTCATCAGTAGCCAATCAGTGGTTCTGTTCCATATGGCACAGATCGGGAGGCATCACATGCTCGCCGGCTTCCCAGTCTTACTGCCAGACAGGCCTGTTAATTGGGCGACAAGATCAGAGGTAATATTACAAGCCAATTAAAGCGATAGGGACAGATTGCCAAGTGATGAGCTCCACTGCGTAATTGAGAGTGCGAAGTGCTTGTCGCCTCTCTCTCTCCCCCTCTCTCTATATCTGTCTCTTTCTCTCACTGGGTTCATCTGAATAAGTGATGAGACTGGGGAGGACTAAAACTAGTTAGCGCATTAGTGATGTCACTTGAGAACCCTTCATCATTACTCTCAGAGCAGGACGCAGTGCATTTAGTTTTGCTGGGATTTGCAGCGCCACCTCACCTTAGCCGTTACTGTGGTGAGTGGGCCCACGGTGCTGATGTGCCAACATCAAATCAGACTGCAAACATTTCACAATGCAGTGAAACCGAGGCTCTCTCTCTCGACCCATCCATTCCAAGTTTGAGAGAATTGTAGATTCATGAATCTCTGTTTGTTTGATTTCTGCCATTCTCCTGTGATTTGAGATTGGCTGTATCATTAGTTTGTTTTCTGGTTGGTTTTGTTTGTTTCAGAGAGAGAGGGGGGGGGGGGGGGAGAAAGAGAAACATAGAGAAGAGAGAGAGGAGAAAGAGAGAAAAAACAGAGAGAGAGAGACTGATCCATACGACAGCTACTTTAATTTGTTCTGGGAATATTGTTGTACTGGTGCAGTCCACTGGGTAGCACCTGCATGCCAAGTTTGCTTAATCATGCAAAAAGAACAGAAAAATGCATTACAGATGTCAGACTGCGTCCCGATAGAGACAGAGATTTGACAAACACCTTGAACCCTCAGAGGAAAGTGGTGCAAAATTCATTTTTGTAGCTTTGAGGTATCTGCTTGTCACCAGAATATGAGTTCTGCAACTGTTGTTGTGCATTAGCCAAGCTTATAGCATCATCATCTGTATCTTTCCTTTTTTAGTAGAAATAAAGTATATCATACAAAAAAACATTTGAAACATTAACTGTGTCAACTATTATTAAAAATAATAAATATAATGTAAATATGAGAAATATTTACATTACATTTATTATTTTTAATGATTAAACAAAATGTTTAAAAAACATTAAACTGAATATATTGTATTGTAAGATTCGCTGTATTTTTTGATGTGACCTGATCTTTCTTACAATATGCATGAAGTGCATTTTTAATTTGGCCAATAAAACCACAGTATTATTTTGACTTAATTAAACTTTTGTACAAAAGACTTTCATAAAGCCCCTGCAGCACTAGCGATCGTATCTTGAAAGCACCACATGACGTTTTGTCAGCAAAAACAATACGACAGTATGAAAACGGCATAGTTCAGAAATGGCTATTTAAGCCATCAGTATAACCATCGACAGCACAGTCGTCACTCCTGACAAAACCACTGTGCTACGTGCTGAAAAGTTATAGTCCAAACCTTCCTGCCATAACAGATCAACAGGCCTACAGACAAATGACAACAGGACACTACACTAAATATCATAGGAAATCATCTTTAAAGCAGCCGCTGCTTGCAATAATTAAAACAAACGAGTAATGTAACACAAAAAAAAAATGGTACACATGTACCTCACCCTGGGGGTGGGGGTTTGCTGCGGCACCCTCAGCACCTACCCTTCCCGAGGCTGTCTGAGGGCAACACGTCTGTGTGGAATCTATCAGGACCAGCTGTGTCTGAGGTGCACGATGTATCAATCGACATTGGTCGGAGAAAACGTTCCCCAATATTCTCAATGTATGTTCACACTTTGCAGTGGATGCAGTCTATTTTTTTCTTGTTATTTGAAAAAACAATTTTGGGAGGTTGGGCGATGCATAATGGTGGGCCACGCAATGTGCAACGAATGGGCACTGCCCCCTCACTTTAAATCCCTAGCATGAGTCACGCCCAGAAAAGTCCTACATTTCCCAGACATCATTCGATCGTACCTATCTGGCAAAGACCCATGTTTTTAAAACTCCACACTTCCACTTGTAACTATACTTTCTGTTAAAAATGTTGATGTCTCAAGTAAAATCTGAGAGAACCCTGATGACATGACATCCTCAGGGTTATCTTCTCAGATCTCAGACTTGACGAGCTGCTCCGGAGCCATAGAGGACTTATACAAATGTTCTCAGAGGCTGAGGTGGACTAACCATGATACCAGTATCCCTTTATTACAAACTAGTTTTTGCTTTTCGATCAATAAGTGAAATATGTCTTATTTGGAGAATATTACATCCTGGTCCAGATATTAAGGTTATGTTTTCTTGTTTTTAGTTTTTCAGTTATTTCCTGTTTTATTTTGGTACTCACCTTTGTCTCTAGTTTCAGATTCAGTTTCACTTCCTGCCCTTGTGTGTTTCCCGCCAGTGGGATTACCTGCCCCGCCCTGATCAGTTTCACCTGTCCCTGATTACCCTTCCTTGTGTATTTAGTCTGTGTGCTCCCCTTTATCTGTGCCAGTTCATCTTTACTGTTTGTTTGAGCGTTCCGGAGATCATTTCTGAATAGTTTTCAAGTGGTTTTGACCTTGTTTCTCCGTTTTGACTTTGACCCTGCTTAGTGTTTTTTGGAAGTCTGACTTCATTGGACGGTCTGCTGTGAACATTTCTGTGTTTTTGCCTAGTTAAGACTTTCGCCTGTACTGTTTGTCTGTGAGTTCTGCTTTTGGGTCCATTTCTTGCTGATTCCCAGTGAAGCCTGACAGGGAGATAAATAAAAACAGAATCAGCCCCTACTGCAGCCTAAATCACTTCAAGGTTGCTGTTTTTTTTTTCGTTGTTTTTTAGCTATTGTCCTTAAGGGACAGTAGGTTCAGCCTCTGAACATTCAGTTTTGGCAGCTTTTAATGTGCAGATATTCTGAACAAAGAGAAAGATCACGACAGTCCCTCAAGAAACGCTTGTGGAACAAGAAGAGATTCCACCCAACCCGAGACAAATCACAAACCTCGGCTTGGATGGCAAGCACCAGTAAAATTTCACAACTTAAAAGAAATCACAGCTTTTTAATGTGAATGTATGAAGGTGTTGTGAGATCTACTGAGAATGTGTTTTATAGCAGCTGATGAAACACAGTAGCTGAGATATGTTTTCATAAACCGATGGCAACAGAGCTCTTTACCATAAGCTCCTTGTGATTATGTTATGACAGTTATGACACAGAAGACTTATCTTTGGCGATAGCTCCGTGTCATGTGTGGTTTGGAGGTAGCTGGTGTTTAGCGTAGTTCAAAACCAGAGTCTGTGCCCTTTGCTATCTGTTTCTCTCTCCCCCTGCCTCTCTATCTCTCTCCACCACTATCGGTGTCTCCCACAGCCTCTCCCACATCCCTCCATAATACCACGGTAGCCCCCCTAATAACCAACGGCTGTGATTATCCAGTCAACTCAGAGATTTTCTCTGATATTTTCCATCTGATTTTTTTTTAACTAATAGGGTGTTAGTGCGTGTTCTGTGTGTGATACACTTTTTAAAGGATCGTAGGGGTTCCTTCTGAGGGCTCGGAGCCATTTCAAACAGCAGCTAATGCTAGCCTCAACTGGCTTTGTTTGTTTTAAAGAGGGGAGAGTGACATTTAGTGGCTAACCGAGGGGTGAGGGAGAGAACATGAAAGTGAAAGTTCTGTTTTCGAAAAGAAAATGCCAGCCCGAGGTTTCTGTTACAGGCAGGTTGTCGTACCACACACACCCTCCCAAACCGCATGCACATGCACATGCACACACACGACTGAAGTTCCAAACCTAACGACCATTTTCAGTCTTCCCCATCAATCTTAAATGTCCTGCAAGGTGCATCCTTGTCACGTTTAAGCACACTTCTCTTTAAATGGGCCATAACTTTAAAGGGAGTTGACACCAACTTCCCATTACAAAACAGTTACAACTTTCACAACCTTTTTTTTATGAGCTTTATTGACAACTCTCCCTGCAACGCGGAGCAGCAGCAGTTCAATAGTTGAATTGTCCCTCTTTTCCTCTTCCCCCCCGCTCGTTCTGCTGATGTTGTTCTACTGCTACTCGGGGAATAAGAGACCTCACACTATGGGGACTTGTAAAACCACTGTCATGTTGATGGGGAGACTCGGCAGTGTGTATGTTTGCGTGCATGAGCGTGTGTGTGTGTGTGTGTGTGTGTGTGTGTGTGTGTGTGTGTGTGTTCAGACTGTGTGCGTCTTTGGATGTGGTGTATAAGCACACTGCAGAGACCAGTAAAATGCTGTCTGAATGAAGTCCCAGTGCAGCAGTGGTGAGTAGTGTTTGATGGCCATGTGATTTGTTTGTTCAGCCCCAATGGCCTTTTCTCCTGGCTGAGGGTGGGAGAGGGAGAGAGAGCAGGGGGAGAGGGAGGGCTGATCGCTTCGCACCTTCTCCCCTCCTAGCCCCGCCAATGAGCCATTTAATCCTCCTTCCTACAGCTAAATCAACACCTCTCACACACTCCTAGCCGGTCCGGACCACCGCTGTCGACTGTCTGCCACTCTATCTGACTTGGTGGGATTTCAGCTCTCGACAGTAGTTGCAAAACATTTCTATAAAAATCTGTGTTGGTATTGTTGTTATGTCATTCCGAGATACCAGATGTGGTGAGCTCTCATTTCACCTGATGGAGGAAAAAGAGCGAGTAAGTGAGAGCAACATTAGGAATGTAAGCAGGTCGAGTGTGTGAATGAGATATACTAATAATGGAGAAAGAAAGACAGAAAGCATCAGAGGAAACAAGGGTTGGAGAGCGTAAGGAGGGCCTTTGATGGAAACTGTAGCTTGTGGGCGGCACATTTAGCCCGGTGTGGTAATTGTGTCTCTGGGGTGAGATCCTTGGACCTGATCCTGCTTGAGATCAGAGAGCAAGGCAGATCACTACAAAGCAGAAGAAGAAAGAGAAAGAATTAGTGAGCGAGAGCAAAGGAATGCTCTATGTGCCTGCACTCATATGTAGGTTGATGTCATTTTCAAAGTGAATCAATACATTCATACCTCAACTACAATTATTCAATGTTTTACAGTCGGTGTTAACAGTAACAATGAGTCAATTTAGTTAAATAAGATGACTGGCTGGATCAGATTAGACCAACACACTGAAGATTCAGTCAAAGCCACGCATGCAAAAGGGAATTATTGCTTGAAAGACATTTGATCGTATCACTGCAGGAAAAGCAAAAAAGAGAAATTAATAACGGCTGAATTCTATTTAGCCGCATCAGTTTCAGGATCCTGGTATTGTGCACTCATCTGTGCTTTTCCTGTGATGAGTCAACATGTCTTCTGTTAATAAAAGTCTATCAAGTACCTGTGACCTTAAAGGATAATTCAGGTTTATTACAGCTTGGGTCTTTCTCTTGTAGTTTTGGCCATCATTCGTTTCAGTAATGGTAGCATTGGCACAAAATAATTGTCAAGATCTGGGAATGAATGAATGAAAGAAGATGATAATCAGTCAGTCTCCTGGTTGTAATTTCTTAAACGCTATTTCACGCCACTCGCCATCTGATACCGACGCACAAGTCACCTGTTAGCTTCTGTATAAAACGCACCACGCTTTCAAGCAACCACAATGTAAACCCGTCCATGTATTTATTAGATGCTCAGACAAAATGACCAATGACATAGTATAAAGACTGAAGAACCCTAAACCCTAAAGGCAGGAGGGGACTTTCAACCAGGAGACCGGTATTGTGGGGCGGCCGTGGCTCATGGGGTAGAGGGGGTCGTCCGGTAAAGTTCATGGGTTTTTGTTCCTGCGTTAGTGATGTTTGTGACGTGGTTTCCGTACTTATGTTACATTGTTTACATTTTACTTAGTTTGCTTGGTGTGACTACAAGCATTTTAGAATAATGTTTGAAGTCAGAATAACAAGAGGTTTTGCTGATCTTCCCGTACTGCAGACATGAATGCAGCTATGCAACTTAACAGCGTTATCACTGCTGTCGTTTAGCGTCATTTTGAGCGCACTCACTTTCAGTTTTACCTCAAATTAAACTGATTCAGAAAATCCGGTAAATCAACAGATTTGCCTGTGAACTTAGCATAAAAAATAAACAAAAGCAAGTCCAGTTTAGTGCACTTCCACATACTTAGTGCCTATGCCCCACTCAGCTAATGTGCGAGCCAGTGTACAGAGACCAACATACGCTTGTGTGAAACACCTCCTTATCTCCCTCTCCCAGAATGACCAGGTTTATGTCCCTGCAGGCCCACCAACACACACACACACAAACACACACACACACACACACACACTCACGCACCACGCACAGAGCTAGCAGGACTGTTCACAGACTCATGCTGTTGCACACATACAAATGTGTATGCAATAGTACAAATTCAGACACACAAACGTACATATGCTCTCCTCTCCCCCTCTCTCTTTCCACGTCTCTCTCTCTATCTGGTGACAGCAAGAGAGCGAGGTGGAAACGTGAGCGTTGGCGGTCCAAGTGCCTTGGTGTCGACTGACATATATAATTACAGGAGCGCCCTCTAAACCCCCCCCCCTCCCCCCTTACTTCTCCCTCCATCCTCCACTGCCCCCACCCCTCCTTTTTCCTCTTGCTACCCCTCTACTCCCTACCCTCCAACGCCACTCTTACCTCCTCGGCCCTAACCATTATTTATTTTAGCAGCTCCATCCCGCTTCAGAGGGCTCAGCAGCACTCACAGGGCCCCTGCCAAAAAGTGGCTTTCTGACTGAAAGCTTTCCAAACAAGCTCCGCTGGTCCATTTGGCCGAGATCCAACGCTGTGCGGTCTCCCTACTAGCGCTCCCTCTCCCTCTCTCTCTAAGAAAAGAGGGAGAGGGGGAGTCTGGTTTGCATTAGGATGAATGTGTGTGTGTATGTGTGTGTGTGTGTGTGTGTGTGTGTGTGTGTGTATGTGTGTATGTGTGTGTGTGTGTGTGTGTTTCTGGCGATCTGACCCAGACCCAGAGTGATGGTCCCTGGAACCTGAAGCCACACCGCGCTGTATAAACAATGAGCGGTGTATTTACACAGAGCTAAGAGAGCAGGAGACTGCGGCTCCTCCAGTGCATCACAGCAAAGCCACGTCTCTGATACTATGCAGACAACCTGTTTATGGCCTTGTGAGTGTGTGTGTGTGTGTGTGTGTGTAAGAGAGAGGGTGAGGGAGACCCTGCCAGGACCCTTCTCTGGTCTACATCCCTCCCAGGTATCTTATCACCGCTGGTGAAGATATGAGTATATGGAGAAGTTGCTATAATGGCCCCTCAGATAAGTCTGTGTACAGGAGAGTGAGGTGGGTAGATAACACATGATTAGATTAAAAGAGGTGATCAGAGACTATAATATGTTCCATATTGCTGCCAGTCAGCACATGCATATGGAGAAGTACCTTCAACAACATAAGTTCTCTGATATTAACTTTTAAAGCCACACAAGCTCTTTGCATTCATAAAAAAAGTCTAACATTTGCTAAATTTAGATTTTAACCCTTAACCTGATCAAAGAATAAGTGAAGGAGATCACGACCAGCAATTGACGAGACAGTTTTGGACACATGTTGAAAAAATGTCTTTGAGAAAAGACTTACAAAAGAGAAAGCGAGACGGTCCGAGAGCAATAATAAGGATGTGTTTGAGCTCTGTGTGTTTTATGTCATGGCATTTGTGTGAGATGTTGCAGCTGTCCACTCTTCCAGGAATCAGGAACCAGACCCAATCTCACCTGACCTCCCGTGAGTGTCGGAGCATGACCAAAAACATTCACACACACACACACAAGCGTACTGTACACACACACACACACACGCACACACACACACACACACACACACACATACATGCACAAGCCCCAGAGGAACAGAGCAACAGGACACACACTCTTCCCCAGGCCAGCAGAGGAAGGAAGTAAGGGCTGGTGGTCACACAGCACACCAACGGTAAACCTGTCACACACTACAGCATGCCTCCTTTCACCAGCGTAACCTCCAAAATGAATGAGCGCCGTAATGAAATGTGTGATGTTGTTGATTTTTCAATCCTTTTTTTAATCAAACACAAGCTAGTTCTATTCATCGTCATAAAGGATATTCACATCGTCAATGCAGCTCGGCTTTGAAACTTTGACATTTGACGTGGAAACTTGAAATCTCTCAGAAAGAAACTATTCAATACATCTCTTTTTCGGGTTGTTGTTGCACAGAATGAACATTTTGCTTTGGATTTTTCTGTAATTTGAGTGCTGAAAGTGGAACGATCTTTTTAGTAGACGACATTTCAGAGTTTGGGTTAAAAGGTTACAAGACTTTATATTCCATATTCCAAGTCCTGAAAAGCCACAGTCAATTAACAATAAGTACTTCAAACCTGAAATAACTTTGTACACACAGTCTAAAAATCATCACTGCAAATGCTCCCCAATATTAAATATTAATACTAATACCAAATATACCTAATATCACCATTGTCTACTATTATTAGAAATAATAGTCAAACTCAGAAGCAATAAAAGTAAATAACTATTCAATGTTCTGTCTGAAAAGTGAAGTCTAAAACATATAAAACCCTTCAAGGAGTTTTGTTTTTGATTCAACAGCTTTATTTTTAAGTACTGCTCAGAAAGCAAATATCAGAATTGTAAAATACATCTCCAGCATTGGTTATGGAAAGACATGAATGTGAAATGATCCAGGGAAGAAACCTGAACAGCGGCTCAGAAAGATGGATAACATTTACATGTTGCATCTCTTGATTAGTGAAATAAAAAGAATATATAAAATCTTTATTTTGTGTAAATAACTCAGAACAAATTGTTCCTTTTTAGACTATGAGGATGGATAATGTTTGTTACAAACCTAGATTATGAACATAATGTTTTGTGAAAAAGCAATATGTTTGTGCTTTAGGAAGAAAACCTCCTTATTTGTAATTCTTTGAAAATGTGGAGTCAACTGTCGTTTTCAATTCTGTTTTCTAAAGGTTGGAAAATTGCATTCTGATTTTAATTGTGACTTAGATAATGCTTCCATGAATGGAAAACTATAATACATTGTTTATATTGCATTTTAATTAACATTTGAATGATGTCCTCTGTACAGAACGGTAAAATGTAATGTCAAACAGCTTTTGCATTTTCATTTTAATATTGTCACATAAGTATGCGAACAGGAAAGAAAATATTTAATTATTGCATTTTCATTTTACTCAAATAACACAGAAATAATTAAAATGTTTTGTTTGGTTTAGCACAGTATAACGTATTTGTCTAAAATAAACAACCTCAATCGTCAGCTTTAATTTCAGCCTTCCCTTTAGAATTGAAAAGCTCTTTCATGAAACATTTTGTTTCAGGGCACAGCCGGGTGAGATATGCTAAACGGGATTGTTTACTCTGATGACTGACAGTAAACAATAACGGCCATTTGAATGATTTACCAGTTTTACGACACCAACAAAGATGTACAAAACTGGAACAGCTGGTTTTATGTGTGTGAACACAATGTCCGTGTTAACGAGCAGCGTTTACAGGAGCACTGACTGAGCGATGTCGCAGAACAGAGGAGTGATTGTTCAGCTAGTTAGTTTGCTGTCGCTGGTTATCACAGGGGTCAAGGCTGTCGGCTATTGTTTGAGTGCAGCCACTGGGTCTTCTGCTGCACGTAGACGACTGCAATGAGCAAAAGGTTGCCCTCGCTGATAACTGTCAGCGACCTGGAGTGTCGACGCTTTCATCAATCATTTCTGATCAATTCACCCCTTTGTGTCCGTGCTTTCTTCATCCGTTTTCTTTCTTTTTTTTTCCAATCTTTTTATTACCCTGCAATTACAGCTTATCTGCAGTGGTAAACTTGGCCCCTCCACTTCCTTATCTCTCTACCTGGGCAGAGCAAGGGTCTCTTGAGTAAGAAGACAGGGAGGACACAAGGAGGAGGAAGAGAGAGAGAGAGAGAGAGAGAGAGAGCGAGAGAGAGAGAGAGAGAGAGAGAGAGAGAGAGAGAGAGATGAAAATAAGAAAAAAAATGAGCATGGAAGGAGACCTCAAGCAAATGAATGAGCAAGTTGCTGAAAGGAAGCAGGCTTTACTTATGACTTCCTACCCTCCCTTCTCTTCTGTAACAGCCCAATACGTCTTCTTTTTATTTTCACCTCTTCACACCGCCAGGCTGATAAAGAAAACAGCTGGATTACATGGATTAATTCACAGTTACTGAATAATGATAGTTCAAGGTTGAGGAACTTCTTTTTTTCATGCATTAAAATGATTGAAACTTTAATCTGCCAAGTTAATACATATTTGCATATTCAAATAATAACCCGTGTTTTACCATCAATTCTTGTATTCGAACCGATTTCTTTTTCCTTCAACCATCCCCCATCATTCCCTTCTTCACCCCCCTCTGTGTTGCCCTGGCTGGTCAGTGTGTGTGTGTGTGTGTGTGTGTGTGTGTGTGTGTGTGTGTGTGTGTATGTGTCTGAAGGGCCACTGGGGTTAGGGAGTAGACCTTGGCCTTGTGGTCTGACCCCAGAGAAGAGACTAGTGTCTGGGTCTGAATGCCCTGTCTGACCTCGCTGTCACAGCCTGTGTGTGTGTGTGTGTGTGTGTGTGTGTGTGTGTGTGTGTGTGTGTGTGTGTGTGTGTGTGTGTGAGTGCGTGTAGGTGTGTGTGAGTGTGCTCGTCCATCTGACAAGATGCTTTGTGTGTACGTCTCTGTGTTCTGTATATTTACACCATATGTCTTCCTGCTTGTTTGCATGCACTCACCCTCTTATATGTGTACATGCGTGTGGGCCGCCTATTTATATTTAACTACTTGGATTTCTGCATACACTGTGTGTCTTCATGTGTGTGTGTGTGTGTGTGTGTGTGTGTGCGCATCATCAAGCTCTCCCACTGTGTGTTGGGGGAGGGCAGGGGAGCAGGGCTCTGGCCAGACCAGACAGAAGTGACAGGTATTGATCATCGTTGTTCCAGTCAAGCAAAGACCCTCTCAAGCTTGTGTGCTTTGGGGAGAGTCCTGTCTGCATCCAGGGGGAGAGAGGGAGAGAGGGAGAGAGGGACAACCACAATCAATGTCTGATCCTCCTCTCAGAGCGGCGGGGTCAGTCTGGATTCACCTCTCTTTCTTGTTCCTTACTGACAACATCCAAATAAAGAAAACATCAAAACGTCAATATTCATGTTTTCAGTGTCTTCAGTATAAAACACACAGAAACAATTATTATGACGCTTCTGTTTGAAAAGGGCAAAATGCAGAGAGCGCTGCACAAAATTGAAATTAGGTTTTATTTTGACTTTGGTGATGCTCAAACTATGAAAACTAAAAATCACATCTGTCTGGGCTAATTGGCCTTATTGAAAGTTTCCTAATTTGTAACACACAATGCAAAGGAGTAGAAACTATGATATTGTCGGGAGGGAGGGTTGCATACCTCAGGCTTTTCATCCAGTTGTCCTCGGTGCTCCACAATCCCCCATCCCACCTCCTTGCCCTCACCCTTTCCACAGACAAATTGATTTGCAAGGGTCCGGAGCTGGCGAGCCCTCAGAGCACCACCTTTTTTGCATACAGAGCGCTGCGGGGATAGCACAATGACTTGGTCCAACAAAAGAAGAGAGAAGAGAGGGATGAAGAGAGAGGGAAAGAGGAGGGGGAGGTTTGTAGGGGTGGTGCACGTTTGCGGGTGGGGGGTTGGTTGCACCAGGCCAAACTCAGCAGGACGGGGAGAACTGACTGGTTCAGAGGTCCACGAAATCAACCAGCACGCACACATACACAAGGATACAGCCGCGGACTCACTCACAGACACGCAAATAAGCACACAAACACACACTCACATATACACACTCCAGTGCCCTCATGCCCTCAGCCCTCCCTCCTTGTCCCTTTATCCCTGTCTGGTTGGAAAGGTCAGTGCATGTCTGGGAAAAGGGGTCCCAGGATCCCCAAACCCCTCCATCCACACACACACACACACACATGTGCAACAGCCCAGTCCATTAATTTGTATGTGAATTTGCCATAATTCACCAATACTGTACACACTTACATATGAAATACACGCACAGCAAAGTGGTTTTGCGTGGTTTTGGTGTAAGGGGCCTGAGAGAAATTTATGTGGTCAGCGCCCCCCCCTCCAGACAGTGTACCTCCCTGTTACCCCCACCCTCTCCCGACCGCAGTGAAAGAAGAGGGTGAACACATTCAAATGGAAAACATAGTCCATTGTGTTTTGTCTCCTCACGATGTAAATAGCTACACTGGCTACATCGGATTTGCACATTAGCAACAATATTTAACAGTAAAAAAAATGTGTGTGTGCACCGGTACAAATAATGTATTTCTGCTTTCTGGTCAACTGTCCTCTCAGTACTACAATATGGAATAAAGTGCACACACTTGTGTCTGCATGTTTGTGTATGTATGTTTGGGTGTGCAGTGAGATGATCTGCTGTCTGGCTCTCTTCCTTTTCCCCCAATGCCCCTGAGACACTACACCATGCACACACACACACACACACACACACACACACACACACACACACACAC
>NW_022280061.1:3360219-3364627 GCF_004355925.1 Anarrhichthys ocellatus | reverse complement strand
ACACACACACACACACACAGTCTACGATAGAGAGGGAAACCCTCCTTCATGAACTTCCCGACCTGGAGCCCTATACAGCTTACCAGGACAGGGAGGGAGAGAGGGGGCGAGAGACTGCAGGCCCAGCTGGGGTGGGGGAGGAGAATGAAAACCTCCCCTCCTCCCTTTTCTCCCTAAACTCACCCTTTGCTCTCTGACCTGCTGCGAGGAGGAGGACTGGCCATGTCTGGTCCACTGCATGGCTGTTGATGAGTTGTCCAGCACTTGTTTTGGGTAACTTCTGTTGTACACAACTACGCTAGTCCCAAAGTTTATTGCAAGACCCAAACTGAAGAGCGACACATCCCATCCATGCAGTGCAGTTTTGGACCCCCTTGATACCAACGGAAAAATGGCGAGTGTTGCTTCTTAAAAGCACAACTGTGGAAGAATTTTGAGAACTTGGATGTAATAAACAAATACTGTAATGTTACACTGAGCAGGCTTTCCAACCCCACCTCAACGTTGCTACCAGATGGTGTGATCATTTTGCTCTATTGACAAACATAAAGCTGCATATTTAGTTTCTTCTCTGTGTTTAGTGGTTTTTAATTTCATTCAAATGCATAAAAACACATTATTTTGAAGTTGAAGTATAAGCAGAGAGGACACAAGGGAAATAACAACACTTTGCATTTGCTCCGTCTCATTTTCTGCATCACACCCACCCACACTGCAGGTAAACAATCTAAAGTGTTGGCCAAAAGACTCACAGATTACCTACCTTCTTCCAGTTTGTGTGTCTTAAAGAACCACTGATTATGTGTGTTTGAGTGCACACAAACTATTAACTGACACCTAATCCTTTTTTTCCCATGGTGCAAAGTATTTGTTGTTTGGAACTGACTTCAAACTAATGATAAATTACAGTAATGAGCAAGTTGTCAAATTTAGAAGCATTGATAAATGATGATACATGAGGAGCAGAAGTTAACTTTGCATTTCATCACTTTGCTGTGAGGCACACATTAACAACATATACATCATAGAGGAAATGATCAGCTGAAGGAATTTACTCATGCATCACATCCATCAGACAGTCCGGCTTGTCAAGAAGATGTTGAACAGGTAACCTTGATAACCAGGTGATGCACAGGGACGTTATGCTATGCTACCAATACTTCATGGTTCTGTGTTGATATGCAATACTTATGATGCAACGCATTATATTTACAGTATTTCCTTGACCAAGTCATGTTACAGCTCACCTGTTAATGCTCAGTTCACACTACGCGACTTCAGCCATGATTTTTCACTTGCAGACAAAACCTCCAAATCAGAGGCAAATCTGCGTTGGCTCGTCACTCGCACATCGGCACTCAAGCACGATGTGTGAACTGTAGAATGATGGTGCAGCACAGAGACATTCCAGACATCTAGCATGCTAAATAAATGAACCTGTCGGGGAGGTAATCAGGGAGCTACGTTCAATGAGAGCATGAGACGCGGTTTGAGGGGAAACCTGGCGGAGGGGCCGCCTGTAACAATAGGAACTGCATCGCATGTGTTTGATTTGCAACATGGCCCAAAGGTGTTGTTGCACCAACGGTCTTGTATCATTGCGTGGATAAACATAAAGTGACCGATCGACATAAGGTCAATCATGTATTTTGAAAACCACAACGACTTCCGCTTACTTCTTCTTCTTCTCCTTCTTCTTCTTCAGTCTGATTGCCGATCTGAGAGCAGCTGCCTGGAGGGAGAGATGTTCAGACAAAACAGTGACATGGACCCATGTCAAGGACAGATAAGTCTCAAAGAGAGAAAACGAGAGCGGGAGAGTAGGCGAAGGCTATATTGTGTCTGAACAAGTTGTTTGTTAGTGACACTGATGAAGTGCCAATCGCTTTGTCTGGGTGTTTGTTTGTGAGTGTATCTGTGCAAGAATTTGTATGTTTATGTGTGTGTGTGTGTGTGTGTGTGTGTGTGTGTTTAAGTGTGTTTACATATTTACACATCAGTGCTTCCAGTGAATGGTCAGTGCACAGGTAAGCACTGACACAGGGTCAGTGCTTACCTGGTCCTTGATCCACTAGGTGGTTCACACACACCATAAGGGTTTATGCTAGTCCTGCCCCTGATCTGGGTCACGGGAGACCCCATTCAGGTCCATTCCATCCCCAAGAACCCCCTGCTGCTTCTCTGCTCCATCCTCATCCCAGCAGCCTCTCACTCCTCCATCCTCCATGCCAGGGATTGTTTCCAAAGATTAGACTTAATATGAATATCCATAAACAGAATGGGACTCCCAGACTGTGAAAGCTATCAAAGACATATTTGCATCTAATCCTCAAAGAACCTCCCTCCCACCCATTACAGAGAGCTCGCTACCCCCTTTCGGCCCCCCAAAAAATCCTACTAAACCTCCCCCGAAAAAAACCTCAGACCTGCCATCCCCCAGCCCCAGAAACCCTCCCCTCTTGCCCCCCGGACCATCCCATCCATTCCCCAACCGTTGGGCCAGACAAGACCAGACCAATTCTGTTGGGGATTATTTGGCTTAGTGATGAATAATGGATGACCATCTCCCCTCTGGCTCTCCACCACAGCAGCACCTCTCAATTGGCCTTGGCATCGAGCCATTCACTGGCCTGTCTGGATGGCTGCTTGGCCGGCTGGCTGGCTACCGGACCCAAGAGATCTACACGATGATTGCAATATTGGGAAAGTATGGACAGAGTATTAGTTCTTAATATTGAGGAAAATGTTTGTATTCATTTAATGACATGATGGCAAATGTGTAACATGTGGGTTAAATCAATATGGAGCCAACTATTTTAAATTTAGCAAGCAAAATTGTGGATCATTTTGGTACTTTTATTTTGGCGGCTAATGTAAAAAATCCTCAACAATAAAAAGTTAGTTGTTTGCATCTGTTTTCATTCTCACTTTCTACATTTTAAAGTGTATCTCCATCCTTGAAATATTAACTAGAAAGCTGCTCACAGAACATGAAATTACTGAATGCCTTTCAATAAATTAAAATACAAACTGCTGGTCTTGGACACTCAGTAGACCACGGGGGCAGAGAGAGTGTTGTACAGAGCGTGGGAGAAAGGCCTGAACATTGTCCTTGCCCTGAAAAGCAAGGAAGCCACTCTTCTTTTATTCCTCCTCTCATCCTTGTTTTGCACTTTATCTCTTTTCATTCGCTTCGCTCTCCGTCTTATTTTCAATGGAGCACTTGGGGCCAAAGACATGTCAGTGCTGTGGATACACACATACACACACACACACACACACACACACACACAAGGACACACCTGGGCATAAGAGCGCCAACTGAAAGGAGACAAGTTCATCTAAAGGGCCTGGCTAACAGTAACACAGGAGGGGCCAAGTCCCATTGTGCCCCAGGTCCGCTCAGAAGCTTCTTACCCCTCAGTCTTCCTGAAGACAGACTCCCAAGGTGCAATTCGACAAGATGGTTTTTGTACACTCATTATTTGTGACCCTTTTTTGTCTTTCATTTTCTTGTTTTACGGCTTTGTTTGTTTGTTTCTTTCAGGCGAGGGTAGAGTAGCCTTGGGTCTTTTGACGACAGCTGTGCTGCCGAGCGCTGCATAGAAACAACACAAGTTCAGCACAATGACTGACAAGCGCTTTGTAGAACAGGAGGCCCACAATGAATGTGTCCCCACTAAAGACCACCGGTTGGCCCCATAAAGACCAGAATATTAGAGGCTGCCTGGTCCAAGAGAGTTGGCCGCGCTCCTGCGACCCCCTGGAGCAGTTTGGACAACTGCGACCTCCATCCTGCAGGATGGCAATATGTGGGGAGAAGCTCTTAATATGTGTATGTGAAGTGTTAACTGGACAGACTAACTGAAGACAGGAAAAGGAAAGGAAAAGTGTGTTTCTGAAAGAGAGTGAGAGATATCAAAAAATGATCAGAAAGAGAACAGAGAGAGGCTTTGAAATATCAAACAACAATGTGACACAAACTCTCTAACTCTCCATCTCTCTGTGACAAAATGGACTCTTGGATCCTGACAAAAACTTCCAAAAAATACAAGCCCATACTATAAATACTGCAGGATGTATAGGATGTATGCAGGGTGTAATAAGGTCAGTCTGGCAGGTCAAGCATGTGACCGTGGCCCTGCAGCCCCTCATCCCTTCCCCCTCGTCCCGCACTCTCTGACCCCTGGGCCTCAGGAATTAACCAGGAGCGGCGGGGCAATTCTCAGAAACTTCCAGAAACTTCCAGAACCCTCTCACCCCTTTGCCTTGGTCAGTCTTAGCTTCTGATACCCCTGCAGCAGCTGGAGCAGCTCAGAGAGCTCTGCTGGCCCCCGCAGGGGGAGTCAGCGCTACCATATACACCTTTAACACAAACACAAGCACACAGAGGGACACAAACATTAGG
>NW_022280061.1:3329699-3355219 GCF_004355925.1 Anarrhichthys ocellatus | reverse complement strand
TTGTGAAGGCGAAGGAGGAGGAGGAGGAGGAGGAAGGGGGATTCTGCTGTGATCCAGTTTACTATTTTGGCTGGGGCTTTCTTCTCGCTGTGTGGTCATGGGGCAGATCGGCGCAGCCAGCAGGCACAGAGGACACTGGCTGGCCACAGCCCGACACAGAAGCCACATGGCTAGAGTAAGAAAGACAAGGAGACAGAGTTAAGAGAGGGAGAGGTGTAAGGAGAACGCCAAGCAGAGCTATAGGGTGAGGAATGTGGGTAGGTTATTCTGGTTTTCTCTTTCATGCTCTCACATTTTCTCTCTCTCCTTCCCCGTCTCTTCTTCCTCTCCCTCGTGCTTCTCATACACTCCCTCCTCGCTCTTGCACTTCAACTTCAGCCAGACCAAACTTTAACTTAAACCTCGTCCCTCCATCCATCCCTCTGTCCCTCTTTTCTCCCTTCCCCCCCTCTCTCTCTCTCTTTTCTCAGACAGACACAGCTACCCTCCTGGACGTTTCCTTTCTGCCGGCCTGCCCCAACAAAGGTGCTCAGTCATGTGAAACCTAATCTCCAGCCCCCCAAAACCTGACCCTTGACCCCTTCAGTCTTCACACAGCCAGAGGGGGAGGGGAGCCGGGGCAGGAAAGGGAGGCTTTTGGGAAAAGGTCACATTCCCGAAGACACTTTTGTGTACGCACGTGTGTGCATGTGTCTATGTGTGTGTGTGAGTGTGCTTGCACCCGATCCATTATGTGGTTTGTGTTCCAGGATCAGCATGTGTGTTTGATTCTGTGTCTGCATACAAAAGTGCATGAGGGGAAGTTTGCCTGTATACTCCTGTGCACTTAACTGCCTTTTAAGTTTGTGTGTGTGTGCTTGCATGTCTGTTGTACAGTAGGTATGAGTGTGTGCATGCTTAGGCACAGTCCATGGGCGTATGCGCATGTTTGTGAGAAAGCACTTTCAGCCCCCAAGCGTTGCTGCCCTTAGACAAAACACAGACTTTGTTTTCTAGCCGAGCCAGACCTGCAAGTCTTGTCTGGGCAGAGCTCCTCTCCTTCCACCCTATACTGGCAATCCTCAGATCTTTGTGTGTGTGTGTGGGGGGGGCACAGTGTGTGTATATGTGTGAGGCACTGGGTGTCAGCTGTCCCGGGTGATTAGTGCTTTTATATTGTTCCAAGGAGCCCGGACGAGGCCCCCTCTTCACTGCAGCACAGCACAGCTGCAGTCCGCCTCTCCATCTCTGCTCTTCAGCCTTCCTCTACTCACTGACACTCGAGGGACGGGCTCGGGCCCAAGAAAAAATGAGCCCGAAACAGAGGCAAGAACTAGAGGAACAGACAAAGAAACGAAGCATGACAGAGTCCGTATAATGTAGGGAATGAAGAAAAGGAAGGAGGGATAGGTGAGATAAAGAGGGATGATCCACTGACAGTTGACGCAAGGAGACAGAAGCGTCAGAATGATGGAGGAAGGCAGAGGAATAGAGTGAGAGCAGTGGACAGGGAGAAGTGGCACATTAGGAGGATTAGAGAGTCGATTCAACGCGCCGACTCTCTACTGGACAGGATTTCCCCAGCTATGCCTGGGAGGCCTCCACTGCTTTAAACACACAGGCAAGTCAGGACAGAGAGAGAGGTGAAGTAGGGGAAGAAGAGCAAAAGAGGGAGGGGGTCGGGAGGGATCTTATCTTTTCAAGAGTGTTTGTGAACTAGTTTCGATTAGCATAATGAACTAATAAATCCTCGCCCTTCAACACAGAGCCAGTGTATCCTCCTTAGACTTTCCAGAAATGAGAGAAACAAAAATAACCCTTTTTTAATTTTACTCCAACATCTTGTTTTACAAATGAAAAACAAGTTTGATGAAGAAACTATTCAGACGGGATTGTACGCATTACTTTCGGCATGACAACCTTTTTGAAAACTCCCCTTTCAATCACCCGATCCCGACTGTTGCCTTTACGAGTTAAGGACATGTGTCTACACAAGAAGCAGGAGGAGGGGGGCAGGGCCTGGTAGGCAAGGGCCAAGAGTCTGCTATGGGAAAAGTATGTCTGCTATGCACGGGTTGTTTGGTGGCGGGATTTGTGGGCCAGAGCATTGTTGCTCTCTTGACATTGAACTTGGGAGATCGGAGACAAAGGGGAGGGGGTAACCACCCTCCTGAACATTATAAATGTGTAGATGTGCAAGAACACACACAGGCAAAAAAATTCCTTGCTCCCAACACCCACACAGCACCCCCTCCACTTCCTTGCAACTCTGCTTTATCTTAACTGTCAACACCTGGCCCAAGCAGGAACCTCTCTCTATCTGTGAACTTTAATCTGGCCCTGCTAGGCAAACAGCGGCGGGCTCGGACAAGGAGAGCGATTAGTCTGTCACGTTGCCCTCCAGTGCTTCAGCGGGGAGAGGAAACGGGGAAGGGAGAGGTCGGAAGAAAAGAGAGAGAGACCGGGACATAGGGAGACATATAAAGTTAGACACAGCGTAATGAAAAAAACATGAAGGAATAAAAAAAGAGCGGTGTGGTCGGGGGAAAAAAGAGATGGGGGAGGGGGGGTGAAGACAGACAGAGACAGGAGGAGATGGGAGGGTTGCCGGAGATATAACAGGCGCTTCACTGACCTGACAAGGCCACAGACCAGAGATATGTTGGTGAACTTCCACCCCCTGTGACGGGTGATTCAAGCTGAGCCATGCAAACACACCTGGGTGCAATACAACCAAACACATACAGTGTGTGCACTTAACATGTTTTAAATTCTTTGTGTATTTGTGTGTGTGCTCATGGTTCTGAATAGTCTTCTATAGTGTTTGTTAAGTTAGACAGTGAGGACGCAGGCCACAATAAGAAAAAAAACAAATGCAGCAAATTCAGATATGTATGTAATACTTTTTATTTTTTTCAAGACAAAATGGCTGAGTGAAGAGAATAATGCAGACAACAGCTGAAAATAGAGTGGCATCTCCGTAACTGAAAATTAACAACAACCAGATCTGTAAGTCGAGAAAAAAACTCATGAATGTCGTCGATGACCTTTGGTCATCAGACAGAGAAATGAAGCCGTCACAATTCATCAGGAGGGAGAAAAATTAACTGACTTGTTTTGCAGTGACTCCGTTCTGAACAGAGCGCGTGTGTGTATAGTCATAATAAATAATGTCGACCAATGCCGTCGGTCAACTTCAAGTTCAGTTCAGAACAAATAGCTTGGAAGTAAATACAGAACACAGGATGAATCAGGACTCAAATGTACCTCAAAACATCAGCAATGATAACATGTACCAAACTTTTTTTTTTCTTTCTCTGATTTATTTAGAATATGCCTTGCATATGAGATGTACCATATTTAAATTATAAAGCATCATGGTTCTTTTGGCAAATGAAAACAAAATTCAAAATGACAGAAAACAAAAAAAGCTGCAGCAAAAAAAAACAAAATGCTTTTCAGATTGACGTTGGATTGATTGCATATGACAAAAGGTCTTTTTCAAAAAACGGCTGGAATGTTATTAGGTGGTACATGTTCAAGGACAGTAAAAAGTTGGCTACCGAGAAAACCCAACAATAGCTTGTATTACTGCATATAAAATGGCAGGAGAGAAAAATATATAAAACAAACTAAAAAGATATGTACAACCACCTGTTTTTACCTCGTTGTGGTCACTCCAGCGGGACTGCCTGAAAAGGCCATTACATGACCTCTCACCCTCGGGGGGAACTCCACAACATTTTATTTTTCAAAAACAAACTTATTTTCAAGCATACAAATTATTCACACTATATTATCCTGCCAAATTAAGAAAATATACGGTGGCAGCTTGTTGGGATTTTTTTTCACTACAGAAAAAAGGGTACATTGAAACCTTTAAAGAGTACAGGCAAAACAGTTAAAAATACAGGCTCCAACATAAATACTATAAGTGCCTACACTAAGTGAACATTAATTTCAAATACCATTCTAAATACAGGAAAAAAGTAGACCATAAATGTGTTTTGAACATAGGAACTTACATGACTGTGCATTTTCCTATGTGTTTTAAGTTCTCTCTATATATTCATATATCATAAATCTCTCCCCAATGCAAATTTTTGTTCAACCTGAAGACTTGTGTATAGTAAAGGCAAAGAAAAAGAATGAGAGACATGTTCATTACAATTCATTACATAGTGATCTAGTCCCAGATGTCACCAAGACAGAAATGAGAAACGACAATAAACGATAAAAAACTGGAAAACAATTTTTTAAATAAGATTCTCCCCTAAAGATATTGAAGTGTTACTTTATAAACTCAACAACAACAATTTACTTATCTTGTTAAATCAAATTTGTAGACTTTTTTTTCCTTTCTGTACTGAGCAGTATATTTCTATAGTCGGTATGAAGCAGGATATTTCTATGGCGGTTCCTGCGTTGATTCCCCCGAGGAGCCGAACTGATGTCCGGCTCCTCGGGAGGATACATGGCTGGCGACAGTTTCTAGTTCAACTCTTTTTTTTCTCTTTTTTTTCTTCTTTTTAATGCAAAGCAATGACACCACACTAATCCGTCAGCGTAAGAGCAAGTTTTCCCTTGAGCGTCCGACTGTAAACTGGGAAAATTGAACAGTGCATGTAGGTAGTCCCAGATCTGAAATCCGGTCCTCGTTTTATACTCAACCGACTGTACCTCCGATTAGAGAGACACATACAGAATCCAAGGCAGAGTGACAAGTGCTATATCATCAACAATGAGGGGATGGAGATTTAAAAAAAAAAATAAAAAATACAACTACCACAATGAGGTCTAGAGTATGTTATTAACTGAAATGAACACAATGAAAATTTGACTCAATTTGTTGAATTTTTTTCTTCTAAATTCTGATTCTTGACTTTAGATTTTGACTTTGAGATTGTTTCCAATGAGTTAATAAAAAGTGTTTCAGGTTACTTAAGGGTTTCTAAGAACTAATGCGGTAAAGAGAATAAGCGCTATAAGGACATAAACATTTGAATTGTAGAGACACCTGTTCAACCCACTCCCCACCCCTCTACCCTTACCCTCCGACACCCAAACCCAAACCCCGACCCCCTCACCCAAAATCTGTCTGGCTTAAAACGACTAAAACCCACTCTGTGGTCTTCGAGTGGCTGCTGGCTACACTGCTGCCTGGCTGACACCGAAGAAACATAATTCTGCGCTACTTACAAAAAAAACCCCTGCAAACTCTTAATTTTCAAAGAAAATAAACACTCTGGAAAATTAAGGGCATTACGTTGGTTGGAACAACTCGTCAGACTACCCTCTCAGTTTGGTACACACGTACCGGAAAACATAAACACCTAAACCAAAACTCTACACACGTACTCGGTGTTAGCATGTAACATGCCAGTAAACAGAACCATAATCTGGAGAATAACAATATACATGAGTCAGGCAGATAAATGATTTACCAGAGGTACACATAATCTTTTTTTTCGTTTTCTTTTTTTTTCCAGCTGGTTCCTTATGCTCTGCTAAGTCACAAAACGACAGGGTTGTACAGGTGCTTGATGCAAGGACCTGCTTATTTCATATGTGCACAAAAATGTCCTGTAATCTTCTCTAGCTGAAACTCCGAGCTTATAGCAAAAAGGAGGATTAACTAATGCAGGTAAAATATCCAAGGCACTCTTTGTTGTCATTTTACACCTTATTGTTAATTTCATTGCTGTTTGTCAAAGAAATATTTCATGGCACTAGTGCCTAGCATTTCATAGGCAGCCCAATTTCTATATGTATATATTTATATATATATCTTATCTCAATCTTGCATGGAAAATCTTTCACAAAGATCAGTTTTAAGTGTGACCCTGCTTGTCTTGATGTTTCGATAATATGACACTGTCCACTATGTTTGAACACAAAACTGTACATGATATGTAAAACAGTATGTACTGTATGCAGCATGGGTTCACTTAACTAACTTTTTTTTTATGTTGAAGAAATCAAAATTATCAACAGCAACACATGTACAACCAAACCCATCAGCCGAGGACAATTTTCTCTCTAAGTAGCCAAAACACACCGAGCATGCTGACCAGTTACAAAAAATACAAAACGTGTAAATTATTGCACAATAGAAAGGCTCAAAAAGTTTTGCGTTTGATGCAATAGTATTGCCCCAATGATGGATCATGCATTCAGCTTTTTCCAGTCCGGGGTGATAACAGGGCTGTACCGTGTACTGGTTTCTAACCCTGTTGTCCTTTCCCCTCACTTATTGGCTAGTTAGCCAGGGTCGCTTTTTAGCCTGGGGAGTGGAGAGAGAGAGCTGCCAGCATGCTGCTCTTTGCCTACTCAGTCTTAATGTCATTAGCCAGAGGGCGGTCGCTGTGCCACTTCTTCATGTGTTTCTCCAGAGTGCTGTATACACTGAAAGGCATGTGGCAGATTTCACATTTGTACACGTCCTTGCCCATCTGTCCGTGGGTCTTCATGTGGCGGGTGAGCTTTGAGCTCTGGGCACACGCGTAGCTACACAGAGCACACTTGTAGGGCCGCTCTCCAGTGTGACTGCGTCGGTGCACTGTCAAGTTGCTGCAGTTCTTGAACACCTTGCCGCAATACTCACAGGTGTCACTGCGGCGGCTGTCCTTGGAGTTCGGCCTGCCATTTCCACTGCCGTGGGGAGTGCTGGCCCCGCTGCCGGTGCCGCTGCGTCCTGAAGCGGCCCGCTCCCCATCCAGCTCGCCAGGCGGAGTGGAGAAGCGCAAGCTGCCGTTTTCTGACGAGTGCTCAGATGAGGAGGCGAAGGGCGATTGTCTGGAGTCCCCACCTGTGAAGTTGATGAAGGGGTCCTTGAGTTGTCGTGAGGCAGCGTAGCCAGCTAGCCACTGGGAGTAGACGTTCTCGGTGTTTGGGATAGTGGGCGTGTGGGGGTCGAGGTCCTTCTCCACCTTGATGCGCTTGGACAGGGGACTGAGGGAGCCAGGACTGACACGTCCCCTCAGCAGCTTCCTGGACAGGCTGTCAGTGGATAGAGGTCCCAGGCCATTGATGGTAGTGGTGGTCCCATCATCTGCTCGGTCTGACTCCAGGGCCGAGTCCTCGTCGCCGGGCTGCTGGGACGAGCTCCTGCGGTGTGGGTGCAGGGCCTCGCTGTTTTGATGGTGGCGGGCCCCTTCGAGCCGAAGGCTGAAACGATAGTCATTCCTTTCCTCCTCTTCTTCGACTCCCGGCTTTGTCTCAATTTCCTCCTCCTCCTCTTCCTCCCCCTCGCCCTCTTCCTCTTCTTCCTCCTCTTCTTCCTCCTCCTCTTCTTCCTCTTCGTCCTCCTCCTCCTCTCCCTCTTCTTCTGCTCCATTTTCAGGCATCAGGCCATTGTTCTCACTCTTGAACTTGGCCACCACTGACTTGAGAGCATCTGTGGCACTGCCCATCAGATCACTGGTGCCAGGTTCAGGGGAGCTTGCAGTCGAGAGTCCATCATCTGACTTGGCATTAAGCACCGAAGACTTGCTCTGACAGTGCGTCTTCATGTGTCGCTTCAGTTTGCTGGCCTGGGTGCAGGCATGGTTACACAGGTGACACTTGAATGGCTTTCCCCTGTGTGGCTACGCCGGTGAACGATTAAGTTGCTCTGGAACTTGAAGGTCTTCCCGCAGAACTCACAAGACTTTGACTTGAGAGGTGTGCCTGGTTGGGTCGCATTGGACAAGGGATTGGGGGTGGAGCGTGATCCAGAAGGTGACTGAGAGGTGGAGAGGGGAGGCGTAGCTGAAAATGGAGGCTTTGAACCTGGCTGAAATGGCTGCAGCAGCCGTTGCATAGGGCTGGGCCTGTTAGGGGAGAGAGGCGGGGAAGCCCCAGTGGCATTTCCCGCCAGCTCACGTAGACGTCTAGAGAAGTCCATTGGAGGGGCTTCTAGTGGTACTGAGTTGAGCCTCATCACCCTGTCAAAGGCGCTGGGATGGTGGGTTGCCAGGGCCAGATCATCGGGGCTGAGGTGGTGGCGTGGTGGCGGGCTGAACAGCGGTGGGGTTCGGGGGTAACGGCCCTCACGAGGTGTGGATGCTGAATCCCGGCCAGATCCAGAGCCCGGCATCCTCAGGAGGCTGTATGGACTGCCATCAGCCAAGTGGACAGCATGGAGGGGAGGCTGGGAGGAGGCACAGTCACCCCCCATCCCAGGAGCTGCAGCCACGCGGGGGGTGAGGGGGCTGCCGGGTTTGCTCTCCAGATAGATGCGGAAGCCGTGGGTGTTCTGGGCATGCTGGAGCAGGAACCAGGCACTGGTGAAGGGCTGCTTACAGGTAGTGCAGGTGTAGCTGCTGGGCTCATCTTTATCTGACAAAAAAAAGGAACACAGAGAGAGAAACAACATTTTAAATTGACCTGATAAAATAATAAAAACAGACTTACTGACGATCAACTAACTGTAGAATCATGACATTTCAGTGATGACAGTAAGCTTTTAAAAATATGTAACAAAATGTCCAATATGATCATCAAAAACTGAGAGAATGTGACTGAGTTCACTCACAGATATTCTTTCATCTCTGGCAATTTCAAAATAAAACCCCATTACACCCCCAATTATTCCTGGACTGTGAAGAAAAAATTGAATGAAAAAAATTGTATTGCCACAGATAAATAAATCTTCCTTCCTACTGTTCAGATCATTAAGCATTACTGAATCCTAACACACTGTATAAAGCATTTCAAACAAACTATAATATATGTGATAGATTAAATTTGTATTTTACATTTTTTTCAAACCAGTATTTACTTCCAGTAGGTGTCCGCTTAACAAGATAATTAATTAAACAATAATGAGAGATATCTAAGGCTGCAAGTACACAATTTACACAGTTGAGAAGGCATAGGAATATTTTAAGCAATAATTGACTTTCAATAGCACTTGCACACTGACCGGAGATTTGCCTGACAACGCACGCCTAATCTCGTTAAACACACTCATCTCTCCTCCAATGCCATGTTTACAGAATTAGCGAGGCTGGAGTGGGACATGTATCTGATGCTGCATATTAATGCTGAATACAAATAAGAGGTCACATGTTAATAAATTGTACCAGCGTTTATCACAAAAAAACACACATTCACAGCGAAAAGAAGCAAAGGGAGAAATTGTGTTTGACTGTTTGTGTGTGGGTGGGGAGGCTCCTATAAAAATGCATTTCATGCATTGCTTTTCTATTTCTGATATTTCATGCTTTATGGATTTATTTAAATCCTCTCAGGTGAATAGAAAAGGAGAAGAAGGGGAAAGCAGAAGTGAGGGATATGCAAAATAAGAAGCATCCGCCACTTGCAAATGTGCTCCCTCTTTCATCTTTTTGCTTTCTTATCCTTTCTTCTCTTTTTTTCTTTTTTCACTGGAGGGCATTTTTCTGAAGTCATTTGCAGACGCTGAACCCAAAACCATGGCCATACTGTGCCAGACAGGGAGAACAAGGGGGAGACGAAGATAGGCCATGTGTGTGTGTGTGTGTGTGTGTGTGTGTGTGTGTGTGTGTGATTGCGACTATGAACGATCTCTAAGATGGTGGATGGACAGTCGTGTGCATGTTTTAAGCCTGCTTAAAGACAAAGGGGTGAAGAAGGGGCAGAAAGAGACGACGGCTGCTGAGCGAAAAGAGGCATGTTGTGGATGAGCAATAGACGGAACAGATTGGTGTTCTGTGGTTCTCCTTTCTATCTCGTGTGTTGGCGGCCACCACAGCCCCCTCCGAACAATCTCACTTAAAGACCAGAACACGGCATAAAATGTGCACCCAATCAAACCTCCACGCAAACCTTTTTCTCTTGACTGAAAAGAGTTGGAAGGGGGGTTATACTGGTAAATTATGGATCATTACAATCTGCAAAAATTACAGTTAATTGCTGCCACCTGCGAGGGGCTTTGACCCACTATGGAATTTTTCCATCATAAAAAAGCCATTTGCCCATACACGTTTTTGCTCCCTCTCTTATAAGCACAAGTAAAATGTGCCCATTACATTGGCTTTGGCTATATGTAGGTTTCCTATGATTATGTGTGTGTTTTTATGGCTTTAAATAGAAAGCCCCGTATCTCTCGTAAAACGGTTGCAATAACCTGGCCTCTCCTGTTCGCTTTGCTTTGATTTGCAGCCCATACACACTTCCTCATCGCTGTCTTAATGTGTGAGCAGAGAGTGCATATGCATGAGGAGGAAAATAGATGAAATTTTGTTGTTATTGTGAAGGACGAGAGAGGGAGATTGGGGGGTTGGCTCGAATGTCGTCTTCTCCTCTGAGACATAGTCGCGTTTGTCAGAGGAAAGAAAGCACTGAGGGATCGTGGAAGTGAAGGAAGGAGGCAGGGGAAAAGGAAGGGAGCGAAGTAGGGAGAGAAGTGTGGCGTGAAGGGGACATTCCTAATGACAACCCGCCACATTTCTGAAGGACACCAGGGCCACAACACTACAAAGCCGGTAGTCAATCCACTTTCTTATGTATCAGAAACAACATGTCTTGTGCTATGCAATCACAGGCCATCTATGGACATTTGACAAACTGTGCTCATGTCACAAACAGTGACAATAATTGTTATTCCCATTCAGACAGTGGAGGCATTGATGGGCATCAACAAGCCAGACCAAAGCATGCCCAGATTCACAACAATAGCAGAGAGGATGTCTAAATAACCCCACAACTGTCCTTGACAGATGTAGTCAAAGGGATGGAAGGACGGTTATTCAAAAGGAGAAAAGACGTTCTGACAAGGCATTTGACGGCATTGAAGGTTTTGGGTTTTTTTGCAAGTAAGAAGAGGAGAGAACTGTGCCAGGGAGAAAGGACGATCTTATAAACGAGTCTGTCCTCTAATGGAATAAAGGAGAGCTCCCTCTCACTCTGTCCGTCTGTTTCTCTCTTTCCATTAACTCTAAGTCTGTGGAGAGCAGGAGAGCTCGAGCTAATGCTGGATCTCCAGGTCCCTTTGAAATAGGATCAGCAGAGAAGAGAAACCACACTGACAACCCCTTAGCTGCCATTTCATGGCGGGGGCTGAAAGAGGGGACTTTGGGGGAGAGAAGACAGAAAGCATATAGGAGAAGTGAGAGATGGCAGGAGGATCAGGAGCAGAAAAAGTGGAAGAACGATAATCACGGAAAAGAGAAATATAAGAACTAAAGAGGCACAGAGGAGAGACGCAGAGCAGTCAAAGGAAAATAGTGGGGCGTTAACAACTCCTTCAAAGCCATTTCAACATGTTGCAACACAAAGCTGGGGGAGGCTAGTGTCTAACGGACACAGTGCACTGCTATCAGGAAAAGAATATGATCCAGGGCTCATGCAAAGGCAAAAGGACAACTGACACAAGGGCAGTGGGGAAATGATGGCACCTTAAACAGCAGATAGAGGCGTCTGCGCTGCTGACACCATATTCACATCGCCTTCCCAGACAGCAGTGTTGACCAGACAAAGCAATACACGCAAGCAGTCTAGGAGGATGAGGCATCATCTATACTTTGCTCATGCAGAGTGCTCTATTGTTAGTTACCCAACCCCCAAACCCAGTCTCACGCGCACTCTCTCAATCACCACACATACATGCACAAATGGAGTAACCACATCACCCCCTTCTCCTTTTATCCCCGACATCCAAAACACAAACAAACAAAACAACGGACGCCAAGACAACAATGAGCTTGACCCAGTGTTAGCAGGTTAAAGATGCGTTGAGGAAAAATAACTTCCCTCCATCTCTCAATCAAACCCACCATCCATCGACTGTCCTATACTCTCTCAAACTTTCCAGCCATACATCCAAAAAGCTTGCAGACTTTTCCTTGACCTCCATTTTATTTAGTTTTGTCCTTGACCAAGCCTGATAGTGGACTCAGTCCGTCCTGGTGTAACCACGCAGCTCTCACTGATATTGGTCATTTAGCTAATGGAGGAACAAGCTAACAGGATTAGCTCGCAGGCCTTCCAAAAGGAGAAAGAGGAAGGGGAAGGCACAGACACGGGAGACACGGGGGACGCAGCATGTCACCGCCATTTCCCAAAGCTATCAGTCGCCTGGGGCTCTGGAGCACTCACACACACCTGAAAACTGATTATGCTAATAGCGGGTCTTTGCCAATATTCATAAGTGTTTATGGGTGTTGGAGTGAGTGCCTTGGGAAGACGGAGGGTTGTCAATACAGTGCCTCTTAAGAATGCCTCAGCCGTAACTGGCGTTAATGTGATTACTACTCTGTTTATGTCATTAGGGTATTCACAGTCAGGGATTGGACAGGGGTGAAGGAGGAAGCAGCAGAGGACAGGTTGAGGAAGAAGGTGGGGAACTTGTGAAGGCGCACATTAGAGCTGCTCTGTAGTGTCCTGCATTCTCTTAATCCAGTCTGTTGTACATGACTTTCACCTGACTTGAAGGTCTGAGTGGAGAAGGATTGAACTACAATCACTCGTCGTCGGGGGCTTTAGAGTGTGAGAGCAGCTTTATTTCATTGCATTCACTGGTGTCTCATACATGTTATCGCCCAAAGATGTTTTATCAGTCTCTGCATCCGTTTGTGAACCTAATAGAGCAGTTGGCTGGCCTTAACCTTCCTTCTTACTTCTCTACCTCTCTCTGATTGTCTGTGTTTCCCTGCCACACACACATACAAACACACACACCAGGGCTCATACACTCACTTCCTTGTCCCGGGCTAGACTCGTTGTGGTGTGCTTAGCCACTGGCCACAGACAAAAGGCTTGTTTGACCAACACTTGTTCCTGAGACAAAGCCGGATGCAGGAAATACGGTTTACTAAACAGAGAGTCAGCCAGGGAATAGTACAGGCCCAAATCGCAACCTTTTACAAGTGTGATGTGGACCAGGGGCCTGCAACGCTGGCTGGTTTTGGAGTCACACATGACACAATTGGGAGAAGCCGACCACGAACCACTACACACAAGAGAGGGGTAGACAGGGACAAGAAAAGCCTAGCTGGCATGAACAAGTAAGGGGGGAGGCAGATCACCAGATAAAGATGCATGGTGCATGGTCTTTGAGGGCCTGTGCCCAGCATAAAGTAATCTGCTGGTTGTGGCTTTGTCTCCAATCAGACTTTTACACTTCTTACCTTTCCTTTCCCCTTCTCCTTCTTTTGAAAGTTGATAAGAGCAACAGTGGAACTGAGGCGTCTCTCTGAGCCACTAAGGAACCATTATGGACAGATGGCACCCACTCACGGGCCAATGAATGCATGCACCATACACAATAGACAAGTGTGTGTGTGTGTGTGTGTGTGTGCTGGGGATGTCAGTGTGTTTTTCATATGCGTGTGCTTTTGCATGCGTGTGAGTTTCTAATGGGCATGCATGCTCATTGTTAGCGAGTATGACCACATTTCTGTGTCCATTTGTGTGTGTGTGTGTGTGTGTGTGTGTGTGTGTGTATGGACATTAGTATGTAATACACTTGCTACAATCATTTCAAAATTAGCATCACTCTACCCTGTCTGTTTCCCTGCGTAACCCTACTCCCTTTCATCTTTGCTCGGTTGAACTGCATTTGAACTGACCATCCACCCACCCATCCATCCGTCCGTGCGGCCGTGTCTCTATCCCTCCATATATCCATCCATTCCAACTAAGCCCAGCTGGACGGCTTCGTGCTTGGGTGCGGCTCGGTCCGGCAGACGTTATAATAGCCTGGGCCAGCCGTGTCTCTGATGCAGATCATTATTTGCTCTCTGCTTACCAGAGACAGTGGGAGGCCGCACGCTGTTGTTTCTCATCCTAGCTCTAATGGTACAGTGAAAAGACCTCTGGGCTTCTAAACTTAACCAGTCTAATTAAATGGACCATCGCTTATGTAAGCATCCGCAGAGATTATTTATTGAGTTGGGATCCGCTTCACAGGATCAAACCGCCGTCAACAAAAGCCAACGCTCAACGGAGTAGGTATTAAATAAAGAAGTGGAATCAAAGAAACTGCAAACTGCCAAGTGTCAGTTTAAGCACACATATCCAGGTACATAAGAAGACTTAATCAAGCAGGAGTATTTTTGGACTCGGGCAATATCCCAGATGGGTGAGGAGTCTCTGAGCACTTCAGAGGGGAAATGTGAAAAGAGTTCTGTCAAAGAAAAGATATGTCTCCATAAACTACAGCTTAAGGCGAGGAGGATAGCGTAAAATAGGCTAATGAAGAAAATAACAGAACAAAACAGAATTCAATGGAATACAATGGATTACCACAAAACAGACTTTTTTGTCTTCCTCACTTTCAAAATTCAGGCTGCAACATTCGATTGAGGGCGTCCGCTGTCTTTCCTTACAAGCTTCATCCCTGTATGAAGTGTACAGACAAGAAAGCCTCCGTAAGACATGAGGCCAGCAGCCTGAGCTTCACTATCTCTGCATAGCTCAGCTTATGACAGGCTGGCGTCCCTGCAGAAAGGATGGAGGGGGACCAGAGAGGTCGACTAGCTGCACATTTCTGCATAAATCTCCAGATAGATAGCATCAGGAGAGCAGAAACAGCGGAGGGAGGCAGGCAAGCAGCGGTGGATGATAAGGCCCCCGGGGCAAGACATTCGACACTGTCAAAACTGTTTCGTCTCCGGCTATTGGACGAGTGGAGCGCGTTATGAGCCTGCATGCCATTTTCCAGGACGCGATTCGGCTTCACCAGAGCATACAAGGCCCTGTATCGGACATCGCCTCCTTTCCCCCCACTTCTGTCTTCCTCACAGATATGTGTGCAGGGAGCTGGACAGAACAGCACAAACACTCCATGGAAAAAAGACGATGAAGAAGTGAAGACATTACAGTCACATTACTCTACAGCTCTGATAATCAACAGCTTCACTGGTGAATATGCTGAACAACATGAGGCACTAACAGAAATCCTGAGACACCAGCATGTCAGTCGCTGTTATATTGTCACAAAAAACAAACAACTACAACATACTGTATGTCAAAGCAAACTGCGCTGGCAATAAAGAATCAAATCAAAGCTGTCAGACCGTAATGTGACGGACACGTAACAGGACAATCGTTAAATACCACAAAGTTAAGAATTCAAAAATGTCCACGGAACAAAAACTGCAGACTGTCATCCTCATAAGACTGATGTGTCAGAACTGTCATTTTTACGTAAATCAACTGTATAAGACACCAACACACAATGACCTCGTGTAAGCAATTCAATGCAATACACTAGTTGTATCTTTGTTGTTGTTTCATCTTTATTCTAACTGCGGATCCACATATTATAAAATGCCAAAGAACAAGAATTGATTGTTTTTTATGTACTTAATTTATTCGTCACAGCATCAGCAGGTCGCAGCACCCTCGGATCAAGTATGTGAATATGAACTATCTTGCTTACAGACACTTCATCAGGAGCGCCTCCCCTCTCTCTCTCTTACTCTCAAAACCACTGAACTTTTTGGTAAGTGAAGTGTGATACAGATTTTCACATCCTCTAATACGTAATAAGAACAAAAGCAAATGTCTGTCACCACCTCCGCAGGTTCTCCTACAAAACTGAATATCTTCTATGACCGTGCGGTTCATTAGGTTAGTGACATTTAGCCCATATGATGTTGGTGTTTCTGTAACTTTGTCCACCTTCTGTGCGCTTTGCCCCAAATTCAGGCCACAAGTGGACTTACTGCCATAAATATGCTGAAGAGTAGGGGTGCAACAAGAAGTTGGGGATAAACAAAAATGAAGGGAGCAAGTGAGTGAAGAAAAGTGTAACAGGAAGAGTGGGCAGTGACTTTGCCTGATCTACAGGCACAGACCTGCAGTCAGGGTATCTCTGAGCTCATGGACGTCCAGGCACACACACACACACACACACACACACACACTGAGTGTGTCTGGACTAAGTAAACACTTCAGCCTGTCTGGAGGATAGAGTCATTCCCTCTCCCTCTCCCTCCGTCCCTCATGCAGCCTGCATGCTCCCTTGTTACTCCCTCCTTCTATCACGCTATTTCCTTAACACGCTGACAGCACTGAGAGAGGTTAAAGTGGGTCTTTCACAATCACACGCACACACATACACATCAACACAGTTTCTCCTTCACCTTTTTTCTTTTACCTCTGAAATACCCACACAAATAGTTTCTCCAAATCGTTCTTTCCCTAAGCTAAAAGTCACACTACCGTAACACCTGTGCCACGATACACCTCTCATCTTCTCCACCCACTCATTTAGTGCCGGGCAGATCTCAAAATCCATTAGGCCAGTGTGTACAAGTCTTTTCTTTTTCTCCTCCTACCTTTGCCTGAGGTGCTCCGTCACTGTAAATAATATTTCCAGAGAAAGTGAGACACGAGAGAAAGGAACAAGCGAGAGGGCAAAACAGGGAAAGACACTCCATCATTATCTTAATCTCTGTGGGACGGAGCTGGAGGTGGATTGGATTGAGGGTCTTTGTGTTAAGGTTTGGGATTTCAAATGCACCTGGAATCACCAGTAAAACACCATATTTTCATGACAGGGTGCTGACGCGGAAGTAGGGAACTGTTAAGAAACACAAAGTTACTGCTAATGTTGACCTCAGTTGTTTGTTCCTGAACTCGCTCCCAGAAGCCCCAGAACCTCTAAAGCATGGTCCATCATTTAGATGCTAGTGAACAAGGGCTGTTTTAAACATGCAGTTATTTTTCACCCTGCCCTACCACCTCAGGGTGAGAGGACCAGGGCATGTGAGCTCGGGCCAACCATAGCAGTTCGTTATGCATACGAGCCTCAAGGCATTGTGGAGGGACATGGCACTTTAAAACAAGAGGGCCAGTGTGTTGGAGTGTCCCGTGGCCCGGAGCAGTGGAGGCTGAGGGTTTAACACGCGTCCCATCTGCTGTGTGTGACTGTGCACACGGTGGTCGAGTGGTTAAGGGAGCATCAATAGCCGGACTCTTTAGATCGAGGGGTATCTCAGGGTCAGCTGTAGCTCGCAAATCCAATTTCCTTAGATACAGAGAAGTGGGAAGTGGAGAGAGATGTGCTTGTACATGCGGTGACCGCAGATCTGACTTGGACGAAAGCTGATTGTATCACAAGTTAAGCATTTATTTATTTTTATGTTGGTACAGTATCACAAGTTAAATTCATTGCAATGTCATAACAAGTAAGGTCTAAGACATGAAGTTCCCTGATCCTGTAATAAGGACACAGCCACTAACAGTGAAACCGCAATGCCCCCACCAGCATCCATTCATCCAACCCTAGATTCCCCGTTCCATTATTAATTCATCGAGGAGAAAACATTGCTAGGCCACTTCTCAACCCAGACGCTTTCCAAATCCTGATTAAAATTGCAAAATGGCCTCCTGTTCAGCCCTAATTCAGCCCCTTCAAGACATTCTGACAGAAGCTGGAATAGACGTGGCAGAGCGAGGAAGTGGTCAGATATCCAAAGTGACCTACAAATGTTTCCTTCCTTGCTCTTCTGCTCAGTGCAAGAAGGTGACACTAAAACTGCTATAGGACTACCCTAGAGACGTGATACCAACCAGGGCCACACCTTTATGACATGTTGTTTAGCCCAAATCAAATGGGTCAAAGTTGGATTGTACATTACAGGGCACAATATTCTTTCCCAAATGACACACGACTGAACCGTACACGCCGGAGAAAAGACTGTCGGGTTAGAACAGGGTGAATGCAGCCACTTAATACCTACAGTACATGTAAGGTTTACCATCAATAACAGTTCGTAAGACGGATGGGCCATGTGCTTGGCAACGGCAGGCCACGCTCCCCACAATTCTTCATCTCCGAGGCTCCCTGTACCAGACTCCTGCCGACTAATTGAAGACACGTGCTCTGATCGGCCGCCGTAGCAACCAAGAGAGGCGGGTAAAATGGTGGAGAATAGGACCTAGTGCGGCCCAGAAAGTTAACACCCTTATAGCCGTATTCCTCTGCGTTCCAACAGAAGGCAAAATGTGCATTTATATCAATGATACGTTTAACCTTGTGGCTCTCTAAGAATCATTTAAAATCATGTTTAACAAGGCTACATGTCGTGCACACCCGCACCGTCACTGGCCTGTTAAAAATACAGCATGTGGACTCTTCCGGTAATTCTCCCTAGAGGTGTGTCAGGAACATACATAGGTCCAAGCAGTAGCGAGCGTGATGTTAATTAAGGTAGCCAACCTGTAGGTTCCTTTGTGCCCAGCTGTAGAGCATAAATCAGGCTTTTAACGAGGCTAGGGCCCTAAGATCTCAAACCGTGCTGGAATGCTACCTGCACAGCCATGCCAAAAATCTGTCTGGGTCTAGGGCTCCTATAGATCACTGTGTTTATAAGGGGGGGCTATAGCGATCCTACCCTGGGGAGGGAGGGCGGAGCAGAGGAGCAGAAAAGGAGGGTGGCAAAAGGGGGGGGCAAGAGCTATTTCTGTTGGGTCATCAGGTTTATGTAAACATGTGTGGTGTTGCTGCGTAAAGGTGCAAGTATGCATGTGCGTTGTACACACGCACACGTGCTGCACCACAACAAATTCTCTTGTTTTTATGAGGACTGTTTATAATGGGCAAAGGTAACCAAGAAAAAATTACGAGACAGGCAGAGCTAAGAAGAGACAAAGAGACAAAGACTTAAGACGGAGAAGGGGGACGGCAGTAACAAAGGTACAAAAGCAACAGTCAAAGAGCCATCAGCTAAAACTATGAATTCCTTTTCTCTCCCTCTAGACGTACAGAAACGTTAAAATGAGCTTTTAGACCTCGGAAAGAGTTGATGAACAGGATACGTGAAGAAAGCCTGTGTGCCTTTGGTGACAGAAGGATTTATTCACAGACAGCTGCAGGACAGAACACACATATGTAAAGACTGACTGACTGACTGACTGACTGAGTCCACCTTCAAGCCATTGTTTCCACACAGAAAGGGTCCATGAACTCAGACATTCCACAACAGGTAGTGGCAAGACATACTTACACACAGCCAATACACAGGCATGATGCACACTCACACATTTACACTCACTAGAGCATATCATGTAACCACACAGAAAGGTCAGAGCTCTTGCTAAGGCAATGTGTTAAACTGTACTGTAGTTTATTGTCACATGCACCGAATAGCACAGCAGCGCTTTCCAATGCAATGCCTTCACTCCTGGAAGGCTTACCAGCTAACCAACCGTACATAAATAAGTCGCTGTGGATCTGCGGAAATTTGGATTAATGGCTGATCAGGGGATGGGTAGAGCTGGTTTCTCTGGCTGCGCTCTGCAGCACCACCTGAGATTTATGGGACAGATGTTTGTGCCATTGCTTCTCTAGCAGACGATAAAACTTAATTTACAGAAGGCAACAGTGGAGTCTCAATGTAAGACGTCTCCAACATGCAAACATTTTGCCGCACTGATGCAAATGTCAACTCCAAATGATTATAATTAACAAACGGCTTTCATTATTGGATATTATTTTGCACTCCTGCAGTTTTTCTCTCTTTCTTTTCTCTTTCTCTTTCTCTTCCCTATTTTTATTTCTCTCTCTCTCTCTCTCTCTCTCTCTCTCTCTCTCTCTCTCTCGTGTCACTTGTACAATGACAGCACCGACAGGAATGTAACTCCACTCCCGACGTGAACTCAGGTTCTCAAGATCCACCCTGTCATTTTGAGAGGGACTGACAGCCTTTGGCTGACGCAAAGGTTGCGGGGGCATCAACCCCGGCGGACTGCTTGTGTTTCATTCCGAGAAATGAACTTAGTCAGCTTGCGCAAGGTCAAACTGTAAAGACCCTATATGCCCATTCCATACATGTCCAGCTGATATGCTGTAGGCCTACAGACCCCGGGAGGAGAGCGCTTTACAGACGACCCGATGGCTACCTTGTGTACCTTTGCTTCGGCCGTACAGATATATAAAGACATAAAAAGATATGTTTGCTCATAAAGCACATGGCCTTTATTGCTCTCGTCCGGTTTCATCACCTTTGCCGTACACAGAGGGGGAGCTGATGAAAGGAGGAATTAAGAGTAGTGAAAGAACAGGGGTATTATCTGAAGAGGAAGGGTGCAGTTGAAGGGTGTCAAGAACGATGTAAAAAGCTGTGGAGTGGAGAAGAAGGGAAAAACAAAAGAGTGGTGGACAGCTCTACACTGCAGCACCCCATTCTAGATTACATTAGTGGCAGCTGCTTCCTTTGTGTGGTTTTATGGCCTGGCCCCAAGAAAAAGCTGCTAAAATTTCATTTAATCTGCTGCAGAAACTCAAGTGTCTGTCAGCCACTCAAACAAGGGGGCCTAAAAGTACCACGCTCTCAGATAACTGAGGCAAAATAACGCTAATAATATCTCTGTCCGTGGCCATACAGGCAGACATTTTGTGTAACCAAAGAGGGTTTGCTTGTGCATGGGAAGCTGGCCCGCTCTCCAAGTCCAGGGGCAGGCCTTTAATGGCGGGTGAGGGAGCTAGACAACGTCCCCCTCCTTCCCTCCTTCTCTCCCCTCTTTATCTCCACCTCCTGTTCATCCCGTCCAAGTCATTAGCTTATGTTAATCACTAAAACTAGCAAGAGTGACCCCCGATTGCATTTAGTATGCCACTACACTTAACAGCAGATGACGACGCAGCTGCTACAACTGATTTATTAAGGTGAACTAATTTTATGACTGGGCCTATATTTAGTGCTAATTTGTATCAGTTGTCCACTCTCAGACTTTGTGGTGAAATAAAAATCCAATCCTTGGATCTTTATATTTAAATATGTATCTTAATTCAAAATCAAATTTTGTAACACTCTTTCTTACTCCTTTTCCTCCAAATGTGCTTTGTACCCTACAAACTCTGGATGAAGGCTTGCCAAATCACTTTTGGCCTAAAGTCTACTGTGAACTATAATTAAACAAGCCCCGAAAAAAATTAGCTGAAAGTAGAAATGACAGCATTATCTTTTAAAAGCAAATGTATCTCAATATTCTGCTCGTAAAGACCCAGATACCCAAAGCTAATGCACAAAAAAAGCCTACACAACCATTTACCGTCCGTGTTGGCCGGACGCAGGGATGGAGCCTTGACAGCAGTTATAACTGACAGGCAGCGGTTAGGGGCAGCTTCCTTCCAGGGCTTTGGGTTCACAAAGCGGTGTGTCCACGTACTTCCACGTGCATTTTATTCAGATAAACTGAGGGGCTATTTTGCAATGTGATGCCACTTCTGTAGCTTAAGTCAAGAAGAAAAGGAAGAGGAGGAGGAGGAGGAGGAGAAGCAGGGGGCCCTTTCCTTCGACTTCTCAGATAATAAGATGACAGGAGGGATGAGAACTAAAAGGGTTGAGGGAGGAAGATGGAACTGAGAGGAGTCGGGAGCAGGCCAAAGCACCAAGCAGAGACGTCGAGGCGGGGAGGTGTTTGTCAGAAGCAGATATCTGCTCCCTCAGTCTGAATGGGGCAAATCACAGGAAGGAAAGTAAGCTTGTGACTCGTTATCCCACAGGAGCAGGTCTCACTTTCACACTGCTCATCCTCTCAGGTTTGGCTTAGGCTTAAGAGACTGACACCAGTGCATGAGGATAATGACAATGAAGTGTGCCTACCACATACATGGGAGCTGTTGTCAAACACCTTTCTCCTAGTCTAGCAAGATAGGCAGGTTTCTCTCTTCACTGTCAAATTAACTCTTAGAATTAGTGTGATGCCTGATTTGTTTTGTGCTACTTGTTGAGCACGCTGAAGAGAAAACATGTAGAGGCGGTGGGAGCGCTACATGTTATTAGCGCTACATCTCTGATTAGACTAGAACCACTCGGAACTCTAAGAGGCATTGGGGGATTGAATCGCTCCCTTGCCAAAAGTTAGACAAAATGATTGATGCCATTCTCATATCTGTACTGTAAATATGAAGCTACGGCTAGCAGCCAATTAGCTTAGCTTAGCCTGAAGACGGGGGAAAGATTTAGTCGAGTTAGTTGCCTGGGAACCTCAGTGATAACAGGACTCCAGGCTAGCTGTTTCCCACACTTACAGTGTTTTAGTTAGTCGGCTGCTGGCTGCAGCTTCATATTTAAACTTTGTCCCAGCTAACTTTCTAAAAAGAAAGAAAACAAGTATTTTTTCCCCAAATGTCAAAGTATCTCTTTAATCTCCTGCTTCTTCTACTGAGGCTGGTCAGTTTAAAGTGCTGGAAGTTCAAAGTGAAATTAAATAGGGCATAGCGGGCAAAGAAATTGAGCTGATTTTAACTTGAATTGCTTGGAAGAAGCTATAAAAAAATTTGCGCTTTCAACAATTTAATAAACATGCTGACTCAGAAAGAAATATGCTGATAGCCGCTCACCCTTAGCTTTTCCTTGTAAAACAGTGTTTGCAAAAGACAACTAACAGAAAACAGAAAGGAAAAGTCAAAGGGAATGGCAACACAGAAGCACAAATGAGTACTAATGAAGACATGGAAAGCTGTAGAGGGGGGGGATGGGCGAGGGCAAATTAACCTTTTTAATTGGAGAGTGGTAGTCCTCTTTGGACCCTGCAGTTGGATCCAGAGTGCTGACAGATGATGAGAGGGAAATGGCAGGCCTATTACAGGCAATCTGGCCCTGCGACTTGGCAGACCACAGCAGTACCAGAGCCTGGGGAGAACAGGGCATGTCCAGCATGGAAAGCGTTCCCTGCCAGACCGCTCGCTGGCACAGAAGGGCTTGCCTCAATAAAAGGTATAAATAGAGAATGATTATCTTGGCACTTTGAACTATGGGGTAAAGGGTTGTCATAAGGGAGTCTGATTTCTTGTCTGATAACAAAATACTACCTGGTCAAGAAAAAAGGAGAAGGGCTTTGCTTTAATGAGAATGATAGAGAACCATTCTGACAGGTATACCAGAGAGAGGAAGGGCCAGGGCCGGAGGTGTGGGGGTGAAGAAATCTACACTAAAAAAATTCCCACACCATTTGAGTTCACAGGATGCCGTACTCATGCACGGGCACATTTTCAAACCCAGTACGTCTGCCCGGCGTTCACCGAGGAACCAGACGCAAGAGAAAGACATCAGAGAGGTTAACTTCCTGTCTGTCTGTGTGTCTGCATGCGAGAGCCATGTTTATGTCTGGGGATACAAGGAAAACAAACATCAAGGTCAGAGAGGCTGGAGTCTGTCCAAGCGATAGATAGCCTCCTTCGAAACAGGGCTGCAGGCCTGTTTTAACATACGGCCCCAGAGGACAGCAGCATTTAGACAGAGCCCTTAGGTGGGATTTCAGATTGAACATCGCGACCTGTGCGCTCTAACAGCTATTTCCCAAGCTGAAGACTTTACACCTGACATCGGAAAGACACTTATGCACAAATTATGTATCATCTCGTAACGGATCATTCGCGCTTCTTCCTTCTTGCTCTCCTAACTTGATCTGGAATACGACTTTCTGAAATTCAATCAAGCTCATTTCATGTCATGTTCTCCACAATAAATGACAGTCAACTCATTCATTGTCTCACTGTCCAGCAAACAGTTGATGTAAACATAATCCCGACGCCTTCTCTTAAATGCTGACCCCATTAGCATGACGTCTATGGACATCTCTACGCTAGGTCACTGAGACAAAGAATCCTCAAGCCTTACCTCTGTTCTTCCCTTTCCTCCTTTCCTCTTAATGCACAGCTTCTCTTCTTATGTTTAACTCTCTTTTGTTTCCATCTGTCTTGCATTATGCATTTTGAACAAGGCACAGACAACATAGCAGACCACACAAGGTTGCTTTTAGTCATATCGTGCAAAGGATGCTACATGAAGCTGTGTAAGTCCATTAAGTCTCACACTCTCACACATAAATGCCAAAGTGCATATGACACGCTCTGCGTCCCACCATCAGCATCCTCTGCATCTCCTCCACACAACGTCTTCCTCACAAATGTCTCACTCTCTCCTTCTTTGTATCTGTGTCTGTCCAGAAACACACACACACACACACACACACACAAACTAGACACATGGCCGAAGAGAGTAGACTACCATCTGGGAGTAGTGGCCGGCTTTGTCTGGGGGGGGGGTGAAAGCGTCAACACGACCCCCCTTTAACACACACGCACACACACATACACATAACCCTTGCAACGGCCCCCATCACCCTCCCCATCCAACTGCTCCAAGTGTGAGAGCTGTTCTCGTACAATCTGCACATATACATATGCAAATTTGCAGGGGGGTATTATAAAAACAGCCATCATCACACGCACACACACACACAAACACACACACACACACACAGAGAAGCAAGATATTTAGTTGGCTTCGGCACCAAAGTAGCCACGCAAGAGTTTTGGAAAAGCAAAACGTGTTTCTGAGCTGGAGGGCTGGAAGAAAATAGCACAGAAAAAGGGGAAGATGAAAAGAAGAACCTTCTTTAAAAATAACAAATTAATGTGAGCATGTGTGAAATACATATGCAAATGGGTTTGCATGCATTTACATGGCGACACACAAACACATGCAAACACAGACACACGCAAACATACATTATCCCTGTTTTGCCCCGCAGCATGCATGTGATGAATTTATACATAAAAAGTCACTCAATAAAGATGACGCAGGATGCATCATAACTGTCCTTTGATTTAACATCACATGTGAGTAGGAGGCCCTGGGAGACATTAACCACGATGCACCAGACATCCGCTGATCATCATCTATTTGAGTTTTGGCAGGTTTGGACATGCAGTTGTGGGCATAGTGATGGGTGTTTTTTTAATGATCTCGGATAGGATGGGATGCAATACCATGGTTTGAGGAATATAAACATTAAAGTGGCCATAGACAAAGTTTTTTTTGCTTTAAATTATCATTATGAAGTAAATGTTGATTGAGCTATGTAATGGCTATAGAATAATGACACCCTCTGCATTTAGATTGGGTCCCTTTAAGTCTCCGATTCACTTTGCAATTCCGTCTGCCACCGAGTCGCAATCTCCCGGAAAAATGAAGGCTAGATTTAGGGCACAAAGACAATGCGTCAGCCCTGTCACAACCAAAACAGGAAGGGGATAGCGCTTTTGTTTTATATCGGTAGCTATCCCTAGTTATCTAAAAAGCATCAATCGTAGTTAGTTCTATGCTGTTTCTATCCCCAGTAGTGGAAATGGCAGACGGGAGAACAACCGAAAATTAAAATGCAGTGTGTCCTGTGTTGTTGATGCTCTGAGGAATACGGTAAGTAATACAGATGTCTTTGGATGTTCTCACTTTGACAAAATTGATGCTCAATGCATCAATGTTAAACATATACCTTTGCTTAAAGTTTCCTGATTTAGATCAGGAAATATGTGAACAAAGAATAAGTAAGGAAGCCTAGAGATCTCAACAAGCATGCGATGCCAAATTTAGATATTTGACACCTTTTGCGACGCCTAGTTTTTACATTCATTACACGTTTACATTTATAAATGTCTACCAAACCTCAAAGAATCAAAGGAAAGAAAAAAATATGACGATATTTGATACAAGATGAATCAACTTCTCAATGGCTTTGTGTCCATTTGTCATAATCATAGACCACAAGGCCCGGAGTGAGGACAGAAAGAGAGAGAGAGAGAGAGAGAGAGAGAGAGAGAGAGAGAGAGAGAGAGA